>NC_056733.1:1965120736-1965245736 GCF_019279795.1 Protopterus annectens
CCTTGCCTCTTTATTTCTCTCTGGCGTCAATGAGTTAGTTACTACCCACTCTCTTAGTTAGCTGTACTCTCTTGTTTGCTGTTTATGGTTTAATTTTAACTTTTTTATCTTACTGCAAATACCTGTATATACCTCGCTATAACATCTCTTCCCTCTCTGTCTGCACCTTCCCACCTCTTATACTTACCTAGTGACTCTCACTGTGTGCTCCTTACTGTTTCCCTTCTGGCCTGCTCATTGTCTTTCTGTGGTGTCTGCCATTTCCTGGCCCAACCCACTCCGTTCACCCTCACTATGCTCAGGCTCACTCTGCTCCCCTATCCACCCCCATTCCTTCCTACCCCCATATAATTTCATTTATACTCCTCTCCATTGCATAATCCCCTCCTAAGCTTCCCCACCCCTTCCTCTTTTTTGCCACACCCCATTCCTGCACACCTCCATCCTCTCTTTCTGCAAACTCTTGACACCAACCATTCCTTTCGCCTTTCAGTGTACTGACTCCCCCTGGTTACCTATCCCTAACTTTCCTACAGCCTTTGTTCTAGGCCCAACTTTTACCTCCCTCTAAACTACCGACCTGCCTTACTGACATGTCTGTTTCAATCCACGCCTTTCTTTTATTGCCTCCTCTTCTCCTTGTATACACTCTTACCTCCTATAACTCTCACCTAACTCCAACTTACTTTCATCCTGGAAATATTAATGCCAATGTCCTCACACATCTTCTGCAATGTTTCCCTATCTGCTCATCTATCTTTCCTCTAAATACATCCTCCCCAAAATCAAAATACCCCCTTCCCCTACCACCTCTTTAGAAAATAAAATAAAGCACCTACTATACAAACATTCCCTTCCTAAGGCTCCACCACTGTCAGTTGACATTCACCCAAACCCTGGCCCAAACCCTCTCCCTCACCGCACTAACTCTCCTAACCAACTCTACACTTTTCCTCCATATAAGCAAGAATATTTTTACTCCATGAATCTTAGAAGCACCCTAAACAAAATTAGTGAATTCCATGCCTGGATAGCTAACCACACCCCTGATATAGTCGTTCTGACTGAAACCTGGCTGAAGCCACAAAACTGTGACAGCGATATCCTCCCCCCTTGATGTAATATTCTTAGACTAGATAGACAAAAGAAAAAAGGGGGTAGAGTGGCCATTGTATATTCAAACCATCTTACTAGTTCAACCCTCTCCCTCCTTCTCACCTGCTGAACTCCTGACAGATAACTTTAAACTTAACAACTACACCACTATCACAGTCGTAGCTATCTACATTCCCCACAGAGATAACATTACCCTTCTAGAAAATATTCTCTCTTACCTTTCTCAAAACATCCACAATTAAACTATTCTTCTTGGGGATGTAAATATTAGCAGACTAACTCTTCAGTCCCCAAACACTACTTCATGCATCAACTTACATGGCTTTGTACAACTTGTCTCAACCCCCATCCATACCAACAGATCACATACCCCCAGCTCTCTCATCGATTGGATTTTAGTCACAGATCTCCAAAAATACCATAACACTGAGACCCTACCTGACTCCCTAAGTGATCACTCCCCTGTGAATGTTCTTAGATACACTACTCATTTCACTAGGCCTCACAGATACATAACCTGTCGCAAACTATCCACCTTCTTTCCAGAGAATTTTAATGCCCTCCTCTGCAGGATAAACTGGGCACATCTAACCTATCTCCCCCTTGATGAAGCTGTCCACTCTTTCAGCTCTACTTTCCTTAACATCCTTAAGTCTTTTCCTCCCCCTCGCACTGTTTGCCTCAAATCTAATATATCCCCTTGGCTTACCAATGCCACCTGTGCCCTAATGAAAACTAGAGACAGTGCATGGAAAAAGTGGGTAGAAACTAAGCTTCCTTCCCATTTGCACAAATATAAAGAACTAAGAAATCAGGCAAAGAAAAACACATCCACAGAGACAAAAAGAAGTTCTACTTTAACCCCCTAACTGCCCAAAAAACAGACCCCAAGAAATTTTGGAACTCTATAAACCAACTCCTGCACCTGGGTCTATATCATAACCACGAAACCTCACATACGCGAATACGGAAACGTCAACAAATATTGAGTGAACCGTGAAAACACTGAACAACCTGAACCACAAAATTCAAAATGTCGAATTGGCATAGTTGGCCAACCCCACCGCCCGCTATGTACTACCTACCCAAGCAAAATATATAATCCACATACATACACTTAACAAAACCCTACTTCTAACCCTAAACTAAAGCTTACATATATTACTATGTATGTACTTACCTTAACTTGCACCCTAACCCTAAGGTCCATAACTATTGCAAACTTACCTTAAGGAGCTATACTGGAGAAGGGCCAACTATGACGATTCAACATTTTGAATTTCGCTCTTCAGGACGTTAAGTGTTTTCGCGGTTCACTCAATATGTGTTGACGTTTCCGTATTCGCACAATTGCGGTTTCGCGGTTGTAATAGGTAATCCCTGCACCCTGATAACCCATCCTCTCACAACCCCTGCCCAGACAACTCACCATAAGAAACAGTGATCTAATTCAATTCCTTTTTCATTGAATCCATATCTAATTTGATAAATTCCTTCCTCTCTACTACCAACTCAACTAACGTTTCCAAATCCTCTCCTACTCTCAACTCCTCTACCACTTTTTCTCTTACAATTGTACCCACTAACTATATAAAATATTTGCTCTCTAAACTTAAACCCTGCTATGCTTCTGCTGACAACCTGCCTCCCTATTTCCTACAAATTGCTGCTGAATCCCTTGCCCTCCCTGTATCAATCCTAATAAATCACTCCATCTCAGAATCTAAGGTCCCATCTATCTGGAAAGAATTCTACACCATACTAATTCACAAAGGTGGTAACTCCACTGACATTACAAACTTCAGACCCATCGTGATCCACTCACCACTCTTAAAAATACTGGAAAAATGCATACACAAGCAAATCATGAAATACCTTCTACAGGAAAACTTGCTCACTCCTACACAGCATGGCTTTCACCCAAAATATAGCACTACAGCTGCCCTTATATCCTTCATTAATACTATTTCTCTAGCCAGAGACAATAAGTTGGTCTCCTGCCTATTACTCGACCTTTCAAAAGCCTTTGATATGGTCGCTCGCCCTCTTCTGCTGAAAAACTGGCTAATCTAAACTTCTCTGCCTCTACTTCTACCTGGTTTAACAGCTATCTCACTGACCATCTACAATCAGTGAGATGGCTCTTAGCTCTTTCCTCTCCTCTTACTGTCAAAATGGGAGACCCCAAGGATCTATCCTTGGCCCATTACTATTCAATATATTCACTAATCTATTCTACACCTCCTGTCCACTGTCATCCCTTGTACAATACACAGATGACTCCATCAGCATTGCAGATACTCCCTATGACCTTATCTCAGCAACTCAAGCATATTTTAACTCAGTCAAATCCTGGCTCCGTGGCAATCAGCTAATTCATAACCCTAAAAAGACAAAACTCTTACTATTTCTAGTAAAAACCTTAACCCACCTTAAATTTAAAATTTCTGTACTGTCCCTCAATAACACCCCCATTAAAGTTGAACCTAGTACAAAACTACTAGGAGTAATTATAGATGCCCAACTCAAGCTTGATCTAATGTAAACAACTGCATCAAAAAGACACACCTAAAACTTGGCCTTCTTTATCGAAACAAAAAGTTTCTAGCAAAGCAAAAATAACCCTCTCTCATGCGTACCTCCTACAGTAACTACCCTTCTATATAGCTGCCAAATTCTTACTACTAACTAAACTACAGTCTACCTACAACAAGGTTGCCAGATTCACTGCTCACCAAACTTAGAAACTGCATCATTGTCTTTCACGAAGATACTGGCTGAATTACATCTCTGGCTTCTACTCTCTCAACTACAAATAATTAATTCTATATTATACCTAAAATCTTTCTGTCCTAGCCTTTCTCCCCAATCTCTCAATATTCCCCCAATAGGTCCCTACATATCTCTGACCTAAACCTACTACAGATATACAAACTTAAGACTAAAATTGGCTGCAACCTCTACAGCTACAATCCTACCATATCATGGAAAATATTACCACTAGAAATCAGGTCCCTCAAACATCCAAATCAGTTCAAAACTGCCACTAGAGAGTACCTCCAAACTCACTGGTCCTGCCTCTGCACTCATTCTCCCTGATCTAGCCCATTAATTCATATGTAATCACCAAAACTTCAAACCCTTTTAGCTCGTAAACCACTTCAAAGTATCATTCTTCTTCTCCATCTCTTATCTCCATTTCTAATGTCACATATCTCATAAAATGACTACATACACAATGAACTTATTTCACTGTTTTATTAAAAATGTTTGTATCAAATAATTTCTCTTATGTATGCGTGTTATATTTTTGTCCACTATTATTTTTCTGATAAAATCTATTTCATTGTATGTATACATTGTAACCTGCTGACACTAAAATTGTAAAACTGTGTAGCTTTTCTCCCCGGGCTTCTGCTGAAAAAGGGCTACTTATCTCAGTCAGACTAATCCTGTCAACAAATGTAAAATAAATAATAACAATAAATAAATAATTGACCATTAAAAATAGGGAAATGGAAACAATTCAACATAATAAAAATGATTATGATAAGGGTACTTAATATTTTTTTTTGTTTCTTTCAAAAAGCCACCTTAATTAACAAGTATTAAGAAAGTAAAAATGTCAAGTACTACCAAGTACCCGATTACTGTTTTTTTTGGAAGAATATCATTTGATAGATCCATCCGAATGGTATAAAAATCAGAGTATTTGAAACAGAAGCTATCAGTGATTTCACAAACAGGTCTAAAAACAAAATAGAACCAATCTGAAGTGACTGCTCATTTCATGAAACTGATATCAGCTCTACAACAGTATTTCTGAGGGCAGGGAGGCAGATGAGACAGAGGAACAATAAAAGCAACTGTGCAGTGGAGAAGGACTTGGTATAAAAGGTGAATAATCCTGGGGACTTCTCTGTTTTTAATTTAAATGACTAAATTTCCTCTGATATTTAGATGGACATTTTTTCTAAAGGTATGGCTTTCATTCTACCTCTTTGAAATATTATAAAATTGAAAATTTTTTCACAAAAGTTAAATCTTCAGTATTTGTTTAACAACATAGGTTTAGTGGACATACACAACCCGTTAAAAAAGAGCAGTATTATTTATCCACCTTTGGGTAGCATATTGCTTACTTTTAATATGTTTATAAGACAGAAATTTGATAGCCCTAATAGTTCTTATTATTTTAACCTGAGGTCTCAAGAAAGAAAAGCCTTGTTTTTTTAAAGAATATGAGTGAGCTGCATGATATGAAAGCAACTGATATACTGATTATGTCTGAAGAACAATATGTTGTAGCTATGCTAGTGTTTCTACCATTTACTGTGAAGTAACCAAGGCAGAGGCATGTGAAATATATCACAGGCTGATGATGCTTTGTTTGATAGTGTGGCTACCAAAGAATGATTATTAGAATTTTATCAATTTCTTTATGTAGCTCATCAAAGGTTAGGTAACATTTTTGGTACACCCAAAATTCATAAAAACTATACTCATCTACAAATGAGACCAACAGCAGCAGCTCACAGTTCCAAAATGAAACCCACTGCAATATTTTGAGGTAAAGTATTACAGCACAGTGCTAGATATATAAGTTCTTTCACATGTGATTCCTGGCATTTTCTTGAAAAGATGCATAGTAGTTTTGGTGAAGGTTTGGATTTAAGGAAAAGTTTACTGGTACCAGTGGATACTGTAGCTCTATAAGCTAGTACACCCATGTTGGAGGGTATTGATATGCTGCATTCATTTGTGAATAAGGAAATTGATTTTGTGTGATTAGTTTTAGAACTAGTGTTTGATAATATTTTTTTTGTATTTAAAGACAACTTTATTCATGAAATTGATAATAATTATTTTGTATTTAAAGACAAATGTTTTCATGAAATTTCAGGAGTAGCTATTGGGGTGGCCGTGGCCCCCATATTTGCTAACTTAGTACTTATTGAACAGGAAGAAAAACTTTTGTACAAATTGGAGAGTTTTTAAAAAATATTTTTTTATTTGCACTTCATAGATGATTAGTTTATTATTTAGAACTCTGGTTTTGCGGCTGATGAATTAAACTTTACAGGAGACAAGAATTTTTATAGCTTTTTTATTAATACCCTCAATTGATTTATTTTGTTTTGCACTAGTTATTAATAACAGCTGTAAGATATTGTGAGGGAAATTAAGATATGAGAAAAATTGTAGGTGAAAAACTTAATTTTGTTAAGCAAAAGTGCTGTAGTTTGAAAAACACTTTAGAAAATGATGGTGATTTCACTTTGAGTATGTCTGCTAGAAATGGAGCGCTTCCTTGTAATGTATGTAAACAATGTCATTTTATTATGACATCAAGTTTTAAAGTTGAAAGTGTTAAAAATATTTTTAGTATCAGTGGCATTTATTTCTTACAAATCTGCATGTAGATTATATTTAGCCATGTGTACCACTTTTCCTGCATTTTATGTAGAAAGAAAACATGAGAAGTTAAGGCAAAAGAATATATGAACATGTTTCAGAAATTATGAACAAAAACTTGAATAACACTTTGACAAAACATTCCATTAAATGTTAAATATTAAATATATCTAATTTCTGTATCATTGAGCAACTAAGAATATACTATAGAGGTAGTAATATGAATAATGTCCTGTCATGTAGAGAGCTCTATTGGCAAATATTATTGGCTGGTGGAAGATCCCCTGGACTCAAAGGATATTTAAATATTAAGGGTGAATTAAAACATAAAAGCAATTTGTATTTGCTTAAGTGATACTTTTATAAACACACTTTTAAATGTTGTAGTATTTCATGCCATTTTGGTTTTAAGTCATTCACCTGATTTGATTTCTAATAATGGATACGTTATTTTATTGATGCTGTAATGTTATTTCAGTTATTTAAAAAGCTCATTGTTTTCACATGTATTTTCTGAAGAAATCTTAAAGATTAAAAGATGAATGTGCTACAACCTCTAGTGGTGTCTCTGTGGTTATACTTTGTTTTTAAGCAATTTAAACCATATTTAAATGTCTGCAGTTTAGGCACTGTATTTCCTAATTTGCTAGTAGCAATTAAAATAGTTATTTATTCAATCTCAATTTTTTTTGCTATCTCTCTCTCTCTGTTTCTTTTGTTACTATTATAACATGTGATATGCTTTATGTATTCATTCTAGATGACCAACTGCTTCTTACAAAAGTTAAAAGACTGTTGCTACAGAGCAAGCAAAGTGCCGGGGTCCATAGATGGTGGAATAATCATAAGGCTTTTTATTAAGTTTTATAGTCTGGTTTCAGTGATTTTAATTTCCTTATGAGTTTGACAAATTATGTTAAATGACTTCAAAAACTTCACCAGGCACTGGAGAGGGTAGGCAATGCAATTTGTTATGGCATGTTATTATAAATATGTCAATGTTCTGTCTTTGGCATGTATTTTTTATGGATAATTAGTAAATGTCAAGAAAATGTCAAGTACTACTTTCCATTCTAGTTAATATTTGATTAATTTCTCCAGAAACAGTTTTATTTATATATTTTTTTGCATATTTGCAAAACAGTATTTTACCTTTCTAGTTTGAAATGATGCATACAGTGCTTATCTGATTTCAGTCTTAGGGAAACCTTTGGCATTTATTTATTTAGTTAGTTTTGGTTGCTTAACAGCTACTTGCATAGCCTTAAAAGAAGAAACACATATTAACAGCCACCAATGTTGATAAACATGAGCACACATTATTCACTGTTGACACTCAATACTATAAAATGGAGGTAACTAACTTAGAAAAAAATCTACAAATATAACAGTTTGATATATCCAGATCTTGTCCAAAATTTTGGTCACAAACTGACATTTTTGTACTTTCACTTTTTCTTGCTATCATTGATTGTATCGTTTAAACAATATATTTTTCAGACTGTTCTAAGAAAAAATATGCATTTAGATTTTGAGAAATTAATAAGAGACTCTTTTAAGGAATGGAAGTATTTACTTAGGGCTACTGTTTTAGAAAAGGGACATGTCACTGAGTATCTAAACTGGATAATCAACAACATCATTCTTGGCAAATGGATCTAACTTGTATGACCTAGATAAAGAAAACATAAAAAAAGTTGTTTTTTTTTTTTGGTTTCTTGGGTATCCTTTTTAAAGGTATAAAGACATTTGAAATAAATGTATTAACTTGTAAAAAAAAACATTTAATTAGCTCTTCAATTCCATTGTGATCACATGAGACTGAGCTTCAAAAAAAAAAAAAGAAAAAGAAAAAGAAGGTGAAATCAATTGCAGAATAACTATCCCAGCTTTCATGTGCCAAATCCAAGTTCATAATGTTCAAATAACAATATGAATTATGCCTTTATAAATAAGTGGGAATACAAAAACTTTACAAATGCATAAGAGATTGTAATCGCCTCCTAGACCATTTGTATAAACATTTATAATCTTTGATATTAGCAACCGTTAATTTTAAGTGGTAGCCAGTTTGGCAAATATTATTTTAAAAATGTTTGATACTAAATGACCTCTACTCGGTATCACTCATGTTTAACCAAGAAAGTATTCTTTAGCATACTACTGCTACAAAATTAAAACAAAAAATTATGCCAAGCCACAGTAAACCAGTAAATGAACTTTTAATAGTAGATGACAATTTTAAAAGATAAGCACTTTTTTTCAGTTAAAGTACCAGACTTAACTTTAAATTTCAATTAATAGTGTATTAGTATTAAAAGATTGGAAATAATTATTTATAAACAGTTTTTATAAATATTTTTTATAGTATGGATTGTTTTATAAGGTTGTATTTGGAATGTATTTATATTTATTTAATGACCTGGTTCTCTTGTATTATATTACTCTTTTATAATACATTTTGCTGTCCTGTTCCTTTAAGAGCTGATTACTTGAGTAATTGAAAGTTTTAATTGCAAGCATTATAAACGGAAAGAGGGTATACAATGCATCTTATCACTGATGTTTGTTTACCCTCAGGATTCTTATCCATATCAAGTATTCATACTTTGCTTCAGAATCCAATGCTCAGTCATTTTGAAGAAGTGAGTCATGATTTGACAAATAATGCTCAACTAGTGAATGAGAATCCCAACATTTAAATAAGAAATGCAAATTATATTTTCAAAGGATTTCTTATTTATTAGTTAAACATGTAAGATCACCAGGCACAAGTATTTATCCTCATATGAGAGACAGGAGCACTGTTGGGAATAATGGCTTGCCCAGAGTCACACATTGAGAATATGGAGCCTGAGAACATCTGAGCACTACAGGTGATAGACTTATTATATTTATAATGATGGTCCCACAATGCTTATTTCACCTGAATATCTGCTTGAATTATATTGCACTAATAAGTTACCTCTTATACTATAAAGTTATATTTTCTACTTATAAATTGTAATGTATAAACTAATTTATGAAGGTTAATTGTTTTGTTCTTAATTATGCAGTACATTTGATCCAAAGTTGAGTTGGGTCTTAATACAGAATAACTATTGGAAGTACATTCTAGGTGAATATTTTTCAAATGCTTTTGTATTCCTGTTTTATTATTTATCATAATGCTTTCATGTCTCCCCAATGTATATGATGCTTGTCTGTTAGGCATGTATGTGAATGCAGAAATCAATTGTGTAGCTGTGCAAATCTATGGCAAGTAATTAATTAGAAACATCTGTCTTATAAAAATATACTTGAGACTAGTATGACATTAGGACATTTTACATTATCATCTCTTGTTGTCTAACAAAGATAGTTGCCTAATCGTAATAGTTGTCTTAACTGCATTTTCATATATTATGTTATTATGGGCGTCTCTTTATGAAGGAAATTTGACTACAGTTGCAGCTGTTGGTTAACAACATCTAAATAGATATAAAGTTTTACATGAGTTTATGAAACAAATTGATGACTGAGGACAAGTTTGGAGGATCCTCTTTCTTTTTACTGTCATAATATTAATGCATTGTTGAATTCTAAATATTTTCTAATGAGTCAATATGTGGTAGCATTTATTTTTCTCTATATCTTTTTTATGAGAAATCAAAAACATCGGTGCTGAACCAGACTTTAGATTGCGCCATCTTTATTACAAACATCCTGAAAAATGATTTGTACATTTTGACATTATATAGTGCATTCAGAAAAGTTCATTTTATAAATCATCTACATGTTCAACTCACATTTGATTAATTATGTATATTATGTATGTCATATTGGTTGCAAATTCCTATATTTATAAAATACAGATTCCACCCCCTTCAGTATCGTTTTTTCACTAAATTACAAAGTATATTCATTTCAATACCCTGTCTATCCTCTTCTTTATATTGTATCATGCACTGTACTGTCAATTTTTGTCTAATCTCCATCCATGCCCTTTGCTGTCCTTCATTTCAAACTGCATCTCATTTATGTTTTAATCATTTAACCCAACTTCCGATTCTCTCACTTTTCAACATCTGCTGTGTTCTTTGTCCTGTCTTTTCTACTTATATTCAACTGTCACATGACTTCCATGTCTTAGCAATTTTCTTTTTCAACCAACCTGCCATTAAGAACATTTCTCTTTTCTTGTCTTCTCTTCCCCATGTCTTCTGTCCTGATTCACTCTAAATAAACATAATAACTATACCTCCTTAACTGCTATATTTTATAACTTGTTCAACACCTGTTTCATAATCTGTCTCTCAATCTCTTTTTCTGTGCCACTTTTCTACCCTACCACGCAAGGATGTTGTCTACCACTTTTTCCTTGCATGTCCAACCTGGAGCTGACCTTCCTTACCTAATCTGTTTGATTTCTATACCACCCATATAATAAGCTCATGTGCAGGTCTCTCACATGCCATTACATTTTTAAAGTATTCACTATTTCCCAAGCCTCAAGCCATTTCTTGTCACTCTCTGACATATTATTTTCATCAACATATGTTTATATACCTACCCTATCTTTCCTTTCTACACTTTTCAAAAATCAAGCTCTTTTCTTCTCACTTTCTCCACACTTTTTTCTTCCTTTCCTCTTCCCATCCCTCTCTGTCCTCCTGATCATGCCACTGCATATCAACCGAATTCTGTTTCTCAGTCTAAAAACACTTTCATCTTTTCAGAAGTTGGAAATTGCTCCTTACCCCATCTACCTGCAGCTGCTTCACAAATCATTTGTCTCCCCACTCTCCTAATCCCAGCCTATTCACTTCCTGCTGCCACTTATTTATTACATCTTGAATCCTAATCCCATGTGGTCCCCTCATTCTGACACTCCGCTTTAAATATATCATCATTACCCTCTTTCTCCATCAGGATATTTCTTTCCTACCTTATTGTCACTTTCCATCTTATCTTCTCATCATCTGAGTCTTTGCACCACATTTACTGGTATTTCTTACCACTGAACTGAGGCACAGCTAATCCCACCACAATCTTCCTCTCTCTCCTTCTTTCCTTCACAGTTCTGCTTCATTCTGCCACACAAATTTATCAAACACCTTCTACATCTTCTTTATCCATTCTGCTGATTGCTGTATCTGTGCATGCCTAAATAAATACATACTTTTCTGGTCACTTATTTTGAGGTTTCATCCATTGTGTAGCCCATTCTGTATTTACAATCTGCTCCAAATGTTTTAGCATAAAATCCCAATTTACTGAATCAAATATCTTCTGAATATCCATCAGCACCACCACTGATCCTTTTATCTTCTTTTTCTCTTTCTCTTTCCTTCTCACAAAGCTTAATAATAATGTCCAGGGATCTGTAGAAGTTACTTTTGCAAAACACTTCCGAGACTCCTTTGTCATTTTTGGTAGCAGAATAGCTAGTCCTTATCATTATTTTAGTGACACTACTGCATAATGAAATTAGTGTATAGTTTTCCATGGTCTTCTTTCCCCATCTTTCTCGTTATATAATTCAACCATGACCACTGTCACAAAGACCTTGGAATTACCACCTCCTCTCCATCCTGAAGAACAGGGTTGCTATGCCTACTACTTTATAATTTTCTACCTGAAAACCATCGGGCCTTTAATTTTTCCTTTTCTCAGGTGCACAGTTAATGTCACAACCATCATTCCTGAGCTCACTTCTTTATGCATATTTTCCCTATCTTCCTCCCTCAACAAGGGACCGCCTTATTCCACAAACATTCTCCCCATGTCTTACCTGATATACACATTCTCCCCTCTTGTCTCATCTCATATACAGTTTCTGCTACCCATGTCTTTTGCATTTCCTTAAGCTTGTATAATAACAGTTTCACATCACCATTTTACATTTCCCCTTCTGTCTCCTTTCTACTTCCTGCTATATCTGCTACTGTTCTAAACCCTGATGCTTATCCTGAATTTCCCTTATCTTTTCCACTTTAGTCACCTGTTCTTCCACATTCTATAGCCCATTACCTGTATCTTCCAAGCTTTCTTAATTCCATTCTATTTCCTGATTCCTACATTGCCCTTTCTATAATAATTCATTTGGACCATCTCACTAACCATTTTTTTCTGTCAATCTACCCTGTCTGGCTCTTGGTTCTCTCCATACAGCCTTAAATTCTATTTACACCAGTCTAAAGCCTCCTTTTCTTCTTCCCCTCTATTTCACAAAGAACTGGTCTGGCACTTTCTTTCATAGATATCTATTGCCTCCATTTCACACAAGTTTTCATCTACCAAAATTGGGTGCAGTCTGCTTGCCTGCTTATCCCATTTTCTGCTCAAGGGCAACTGTCTTATATTTCTACATACCTTATGCATCTAACATTTTCATACACCTCCATAAATACTTCTGGCATTTCACACTGAACTCTACCTTATCAAATAACCTTTCAAATCTTGGCTGTGGCAGCACAATACAACCACCTGCCCATTTCACCATATTATATTTCCTGTTTATTTTTTGATCACCTCATCACATCCTATCATTGCTTCTTCTTTATCCCCATTTATACCCCAGTACAAGCCTATCATAAGATCATAGGATTATAGGAGTCTACTAGGCTACTGACCCTGACGTCATTTCAGTCCTAGTCATTTCATCCCAATGTAATACCATAGATACTCTAGTCAGTACCCAGGACTGAATTTAGTAATGACTGCCCATGTCCAGGAGGGTTCTGGGTGCTATCCCCTGGTAAGAATTTACAGTGCCCCATACACTCATCCAGGTTCTTTATGAACAGTGTCCTAGAGGTGGTTTGCTTCACATGAATTGGCAGCCTATTCCAAATGTACAGCAGTCTCTGGGAGACAAATCTATCCCTCCGGCACATCCTATTCAAGTCGCAGGCCAATTTAAGTCCCTGGAATGAAGTATAAAATAAGAAATAAAAAAGTAGCTTTTACTGATCCCAGAGGAACTCATCATTTCATAGGCTGTAGTGGACCAGTTGCATTATTTTGTTTAATACTCTGTTGTCAGAACTCATACCAGCCTGCTAAATCTTCTTTAAACAATAAGATGACAGCCTTCATATCAATATTATTTAGACTAAGGACTGTGTGATCCATATAGAAGAATGCCTTACTATTATAAAGCTAGACATCATCTATCTGCAAATCAGCAAACCATTTTTAGTAGCTTGTGTGATATTTTTTTACAAAAAAAAAATTGGGCTGTATTTGTTGACTTTTATTTCATGTAAATATGCCTGTAACTGTAGCTGCCTGCCCCTTTTTGATTAGATTGTCTTCTAGCAGCATTGTAGTACATTTTCCGATATACCTGTCCTACACTGCATAAACATATTGATCTATAATGTAGATATGTTAGTGTTGCTGTTTTGCTTTTTAATTGGTAGAACCAGTGCATCTGTCCATTCATTCATGACGATGCCTATTAAAAAAGATTGACAGGTCTCAGCAAACTTTGTTTTACATTTTTCAATACTGATGCTTCTATTTTGTCATAGACCGAGGCATTTGCATTTTTGTTATGTTTTTCTCATCTTCTCTACTGTCACAGTTATGAATGGTATTGACCTCCTTAAGAGCATTTATGTACAGAATTATATTAATTCTTCTGTCCCCATTCTACACAGACTCAGTCAAACATTGCACTTTTTATTGTGCTGATATAATGTTTTTCTCATCCTCCATAAAATGGATGTTTTATTTCCTTTGATTGTTTTATTAAACCATATATCCTTTACAATCCTTTCTTTTCTATTATTTTTATACTTATGGCTTTGTTTGGCTTGTCTGCTCACTGCTATTTTTATTTTATTTATTTATGATTTCACATTCATTCATTACTTTTAAACTGCTTATTCCTTTATATTATACATATGGCTTCTCAGGTTCTTCCTCTTACATTTTTTATCAGTCCCAACTGATTAATAATACAGTCTTGTTTATCATAGTCTGCTGGTATTAATCAAACTATCTTCCCCTCACTCCTATATTCAGTAATTTGCTTACAATAGTTAAATGGTCACTACTTCCAAGTGAGGAAATATTTTAAAATCAGCACTTTATTTTATTTTCAATAGGCAAGATCTAAAATATTTCCTCTAGTTTTGCAGTCAGACTTTCTGTGTATTGTTGTTTTCATTGCAAAACTTCAGGCATTCATCTTTTGTCAGAAAAAGTTGTGCTATCATATAGGTTCATAGATTGCCCTTGTGGGCTATCATAAGCCTAGTCAAGTACCCCATGTGAGAATCAAACACTGCACCTTGTGTCTGCAAGGTAAACACCTTAACCATTCTGCCATCCTCCCACCTGTATGTATATATATGTATCCCAGCTGATATTATACAGGTTAAGATCAACAGTTGTAACTGTTCTTCTGTCTTCTTTAAAGTATACTTGAAATTAAAGTGTTGCTATCACTTTGTTGTTGTTGTCTTGTTTTACATTATCTGCATAAAAGCACAAAACTTATTAGTCCATCTAGTTCAACTTCCTCACAATCCACATATGCCACATTCATAGGAGTGTCCTGGCACAGATTGTTATTACCAGTGGCAGCTGGTGTCTTCAAATCAAAGGGGGGCTGCAAGAGACAGCTGAATGGGTGGGGTCAATGGGAAGGGATGCGGCCAACTAGAAAGGGGAGGAGCTATGCTTAAAACCACAGAAACTAACTTTAATTAAATACCCTGCCCTGGGTGCCAAACCGTCATTATGAGAGTCCAATCAAGACAAAAATAAGTGTAGAAGAATAAAAATATTTCAGTGCATTGGCTGCATGACAGCTTACTTAATATCTAGATGGAAACAAAAGGTTGTGAGGCATGAAAAAATAAATTACTTTTAAATACATTACTGGAATGCCAGTCAAAATCAAGTATAAGTAAAACAAGCAGCACTCAACTCAAACCACCTCTCCTTGCACTGCAGTTCTAATTATAATTTATATTCAGCTTTATTAAAGTACCAAGTAACATGCTGAAAGTAGAAATCTCTGCGATGCCCCCACTTGTAAAAATGTTTCTTATCCAAAAAAGACCTGCTGCCTGACAACTATCTACTTGTTTCATAGGGAAAACATGATCAAAGTAAAAATGAAAAGCAAACAAGAAACAAGCTCAAAATACATTGCTTAAAGTATTACTGTACAGGTTATGGACCACACATGATTGGCATTATGTTTAGTTTATGGGTAAAGCCTGTAGAGATGACTGGAAGTCTCCAACAAGTATAATGAGCTTTTTAAAATAATGTAATCCTGTCCTTCAATACCCAAGGCTTATACATTATCTAGTTAAGTATTCTCTTCATGGCAATAACAGAAAGGCTTTCAATGTTGGCAATTCTTTAACAGTATGCTTATTAAAGCTTACTTGCATCTTACAATCTCAGTCAAGCTTACCTTATGGTCATTAAAGCATTGCTACTTAAACACAGAGCAACAGGCACTTTCTGAGTAATAAGCATAAACCAACAGTACACAAATATGACAGAAACCAGACCATTCTGCAAAATCAAGGACAGATGAAAAGCCACTGTAGTACTTGTGTCTACCTTGGATGGGGGTGGGGGCACTCTGCACATTTACACTGCATAACTACTCCTTGCCTTCCTTGGACACATCCAGAGTCACTACATGGGGGAGTGGGGTGCAACAAGTATGTCACAATTTGAAATGTCTCTGACTGACTGTGATGGCACTGACACATTTGTCATACCTCTCAATCTCAGAGCAAGAATTCTGGACAAAGCCATACACAGAAGTTGGACAAAGGCCCAAAATAAGGACAATTTTTAAATATTGCTTTTATAAACTTAGAAAGATAATAGTTCTTGCATTAGTATGAATTTTCTGAAGGGTATGAAATCTGAAACTCAAATGTCTGTCATTATTTTCTAACTTCAGTCTTTAATGATTTGTCACTAATCTGCCAAAAAAAAAAACACAATTTTATGACAAATGGACCAAAAATGTGATGCAAAAATATAAAATAGCCACACAATACAGCTGGGAACCTGTCAAAGAAGGGACACTTTAATATTAGTACTGCTAACTTGAGCAGCTGACAAAATAAAAGAATCTACATGCATTTCAAGTAATCTATAACTTTGATTATTACAGTTATTTCTTAATTGTAAACCATGCATGTTTTCTTCCAAAATTGCTATTCTGCAGAGGAATTATTAGGGGAAGAGCAACATTTTGAGCCAAAATCGGGGACAGTTGAGAGGTTGGTTATGCTTAATTCTATAAAGCAATTTATTTGCATGTACCTCTCAACCTGTTAATGCAATAAATCTGGACAAGGCCAAATATATTGGGGGAACATATAAACAGTACTAAAATTGCTCTTGTATAAACTGAGACAGTTGATAGAATAACAGGTCTTACTTTAGCATGCATTTTTCTGAAGGTTATGAAGTCTGAAACTCAGTGTATCATTATTTAGTGACTTCATTCCTAAATGATTTGTCAGAAAACTACAAATTTTATGAGGAACAAACCAAAAATAAGAAGCAAAAATATACTAATTCTTTGAAAATCTGGACAGTTGGGAGGTATAGTTCAGCTGGGCCTGTCTGAGTTTGCCGCCCTCCCCCCTCACAAAATCATGGTTGAATGGAGCCTCTGCAGCCATTCCAATGATCCATTACTTGGCTATGTCACTCCATTTACCATAAACACTATTGTGCATACTGCTTTACTTCTATGATGATTTGGATATAATTTGAAAGTTTTATTTTGCATTTTACAGCACAAACATTAAGACATCTGCTAAACAAAGCAATGCAGTCTCACAATGAAAACAGACTTAGCATTAAAGCTTCTCTGCCCTTGAAACTCACATTCATTAAAACAGCATTGAAACCCACATTCAAAGAAAATACATTTTGCCAGTGGCAGATAAAGATTAATTTTGGGATGATTTCAAATCATAGGCCCCTTGCATATGAAACATACATGTGCTCTTTGATATACCTTCCTGATTGTACTAAATTATATTGCTTGTACAATACAGCACAGTTGTTAAAGGGCGTTTTAAATTTGTTTTGAACATTTTTCCAGTAACCAATGAAACAAAACGCATGCACCCATAATGACAAAACTGCCCAGTTCAGAACATTTCCATCATAAAAGTCTACTCAGACTTCTACAGTCCACCATTATCAGTAAATATGCACAATTCTACAGTCCACCATTATCAGTAAATATGCACAATTCTACAGTCCATTATCAGTAAATATGCACAATTCTACAGCCCATTATCAGTAAATATGCACAATCTCTGAAGAAGTAAAAGTCATCTAAATAATTCCACATTAAAGAAATCTGTAACTAATGAAGAGGTTGCTGCTAGCAAACACCTTTATATTTCATGGTTTCATTGAAAAATAAAGTGTCTCTTGCCTCTGAGGAGTAAATTGCCTATATTACATTAAAAAAATGATAAGCTAGTAATATTGCAAGAGGAAATGGATAGCAAACTGATAACAGGCTCATAGTTAGTATCTTCACCAAGGAGGACATTCTCAGTACGGCAGTATCCAACCCTTGTGGGAGTAGAACCCACAGCCTTTTGCATGAAATGCAAGTACACAACCTGTTGTGCTATTAACAATGCAAGCCAACTCAGCATAAGCAGCACTAAACTTCTCTTCTCCTGCAGCTCTCAGCTCCTTGTAAAATCTACTCAATACTCAACTGCATCTCAACTTCGCAGCACAAGAAATCTGGAAAAAGCCAAAATTTATTGGGGGGGGGGGTTCAAAAGCTCAAAAAACAGGGACACATTAAACCTTGCTTGTATAATCTTGGAAAGTTGCTAGAATAAAATGCTGTGTTACCACCATACATTTTACTGCCAAGGTCCCTGTGCAAAACAGTCAGAGCAACATACCACTACACCAAATCAGCTGCTTTGTGAAAAAGAGAAAGACTGAAACTTAAATGGCTATCATTTAGTGAATTCAGTTCTCACCATAGCTGTCAACTTCTTAGTACAAAACACCTGGACAAATCCAGTAATGAGGGAATACAGTCCTCAAACATATTCAGGGAATTTGGTTCTTGCCATAGCTGTCAACCTGAGCACAAAAAACCTGGACAAAGCCAATAATGGGGAAATACAGTCCCAAAAATAGGGACACATTTCAACTATTCATCTTAAAAACTTAGAAAATTGCTAGAATAAAAGGTTGTGTTACTATGTATTTTCTGAAGAATGTGAAGTCTGAAATTCAAATGCCTGTCAATTTTACTTGTGACGGAACAAAAACAATTTTCAGTAGGGGCTCAGGGAGTAATACTCAGACACATGTCTTTGTAAAATGGCAGGACACTAGAGCAAATCCACACAAACACAGGGAGGAGATACAGACTCCACACAGAAGGCGCCCCAGCCAAGAATCAAACCAGAAAACCTATAGCTGCGAGGCAACAATGCAACCACTGCACCATCAAATATGCAAGGAATTAAACATTCAGAAATCTGAAGTCTGAAATTCAAATGCCTGTCAATTTTATTTAACATTTGTTAACCAGGACAGTCTGACTTGGAACAGAAAAACAATTTTCAGCAGAGGCCCAGGAAGAAATAATGCAGACATGTCTTTGTAACATGGGAGGACACAAAAGCAAACCCACACAAACACAGGGAGAAGATGCAGACCCCACACAGAAGGGACCCCAGCCAAGAATCAAACCTGATAACCTACAGCTGTAAGGCAACAATACTACCACTGCACCATCAAACATTTAAAAATTTTGAAACCACAGATATTATGAGGAACAGAACAGATCAAATATGAGGCAAAAATCTGCACATTTTTTACAAATGGTGGTGGGTAGGGAATTCAGGCCCTTAACACCTGCATACAATGTACAGGGTTCAAGCCTGAGGTATTCCCTACCACACCACCATGAGTCTGCTCTAGCCACCAGTATATAGCAACTGGGGCATTACACACACACACACACACACACACACACACACACACACACACACACACACACACACACACACACACACACACACACACACACACACACATACACACAATGCATGCTTACCTTGTTGCTGATATCTGAACAGCCCCAGCGATGAGCTAAATAACTGCGTCCACTTACTGCTCCGTTGCTGCCGATATCCGAACAGCCCCTTTGCCAGTATTCCTTGCTCGGTTGGTCCATCCCAAAATATTCCTTGCAGTCCAAATCTGCAATTGGTCCTGCCTGCGACTGCTGCAGTCTGGAGTGCCTCCATTTTGTGATGTCATTGCCGCACAGACTGCTGGGCATCTTGGGGCTGAAATGCCTTTCCCCCTATCTAGACTGCTGAGAAAGCAGTCTGAGAGCATGTGCGCATACATACACTTCTGGGAATTGATGTTGTGTTTCTCTGTTCTATTTTTTATTTGTTTTTTAGGTGGGAGGGCTGCAGTCCTACAGCACGAGCCGCCCCTGGTTATTACACAATATGTCCTCTGCTTCCTATTAACTTATTTCAGGATTTTTAGTTTATTTTTCGTGGTATTTTTACCATTTGTAAACCAAGGGTCTTTAATTATGCCAACATGCCTCTTTCTACCAAAAAAAGTTGTTCTGAGTGTTTTGTCATAGTCCTCAGCGTTTTTACTTCTAACTGCAAACGTGTACCTCTCTTCTTGTTTATCTCCTTTGTCTTTTGTCTTCCTTTCTCTATGCTCAAATGTCCCCCACTTGTGTTTGATTCCTACATGCCTCTGCTCTAGTCTCACATTGTCTCTCATGCTTGTTCTACATCTTCATTCTTTTTCTTTTATCCATCTGCCCTGCTGAATCATCATGCTGGACAGAAATTGCCCACATCACTCCTCCGTGATGGAATTATTCACCCACACCTGAGAGTTCACTGAGAAGCTCACAGAGATTATATTACAGTACATCAGACTACAACCCACCCTACTGTGCAGTGCTTTTTTCTATAACCCTCCATGTCAGAGAATTCAGTACTATGAATATTTACTGAAAAAAAAAACTGAACTGAAATGCTCAGAAAGCTGCAATCATACTCAGACAATTTTTGTTTATTAAAATAATTAAAGTACTCTAAAACAGGTATTTTTTGTTGATATCAGTTTTATTTCTTCATAAGCAGATGGGTACTGTCAACATCTAGTGCAGAAAAATCAAGCTCAAATGCTAAGAATCACAACAGGGGTTCTTTAATTTATATTTATTTTATGTTTGTAAATATTACACTCTGTATAACTGTTACTTTTACCAAACAGGTATATCTTTTCAGCCTGAGATTGATTGTCTAGTATTCATACAATATAAGCCGTATGTCCAGGAAATTGTTAAATTTCATTTTGCAAACATGACCACTTAAGATATTTCTAGATACCCAGCATTTCCTGCCTTCTCATGGAAGAGTATTTCAACATTTCATTCATTCCCTTTCTGACAATTATTTCAGCACATTTATGATTACAGGGTAGTAGTAACCTCTTCCACCATGCCAAAGGACTAATGCATTGAATCAGCCTGAATGCGATGATAGACTGCTACAGAACATTGGCAGTATACCGGTCATAACCTAGTTAGAGAAGCTAATAAAACTATACCAAAACAAAAGACATAAAAGCAGCAATATAGGAAAGTATTAGACTAGCTTACCAAAGTACTGGGTAGATCCTGGCATGTAATACTGATTAAGAAACAGTTAAAGGCAGCATTAGACTCTCCAGCAAATATGTAAGCATAGTGAACAATACAAAGAGACTAACTTAGTAGCTAACACCTACAAAGCTGTGGGAAGGTTTTTTTTAACTTTTTGCTCCCATTGCCTGCTGACTACCAGACCCTTTCTTGGTCAGTCAGCCCAATCATTCCTCACTTGGTAAAAGTTGACAGAGTGGTCATCACCTAGACAGCCATCGGGGCATTTTTACCTTTCCCTAGCATGTCATGCACCCTGAAGAGGCAATAGGGAGGGTAGTGCAATGATCTCTCTGCAGAAGATGTCTTCTCACTTCTGCTAGAGGTGTACCCTACCAAGCAGCCCTTTCACACCCCCCACAGCACAAGCAGTGATTTCTCTAGTCTTTGTAGCAACTTGCAATAAACTGGGGAAAAGGAAGCTTGTCAGTACAAACAAAAGGAGGAGGAATAGCAAGATGAATGGATGGAAGATTGTGTGATCTATGTGACCTAGGAGATCACACAGTGCTAGGACTTGGAGCCGATAAAGCAAGATACTTACAGGTTTGGTGATTCCAAGACAAATAGGAAGCCATCCTCCCGCCTTCCCTCCTTGATTTTTAGTTAGTCAGTTACATCCTATATGTTTCAAGGTCATGTGCACGTATGAACCCAGAGACATAGGCATGTGTCTGAGAACAGAAAAGAAACTCTGTTGCCAAGCTGAGAAACTCACTTGTTTAGACAGCAGGATGCATTCCAAATGACATGAGTTTAACACTAAAGATACTTGTTTCACAACTTTATGAATGTCTAGCAAAAAGTAGGTGCAGACTTGTGCCAGAATACAAGATATTTATCGCACTGAACACCAGAAAAAATAAGCATCAGTCCCAGTGTTCCTCCAGTTGTATTTCTGTATAGTAAGAAGCTTCAAGAGTTCCAGATGTAATTAATGTAATTTTGTAAAGTCTGAGGAAATCTTTCAAAATTCAAGCAATTTGGGATAGGGTAGAATTAAGGGAGTTAAAGATTGTTGGTGGAGTATTTCTTAATTCAAAAATACCAGTGTGATCTGTGTGTAGGTCTTTTCACCAAAAGAGAATGAATGGGTTAATTTAACATAATGTAAGGGGTCCAAGGACTGAATCCTGAGGTAGTCCAGATGATGCAGACTGGAATGATGCCATTTGTAATTGATTATTTAGGAATATCTCTTGTACAAGAAGTCTTTGGACCAGTGAACAGCGGATAGGCAGAGATCATATAGTTTAAGATCTCTGACTAGAACATGATGGCTACCATGGCCTATGGCCTAGGAGCAGTAGATGAATACATCCCCAGTGTGGTCCCCTGCATTAATAGAGAAGTGTGGACTGCCATATTAGAAGATCAGTCCTGTGTTTATACTATGACTATTGATAAAAACATGCTGATGGTTAGGACAGAAGATGAACGCTGCAATGAATGACTGAATTTGTGGAGCTCCAGCTTTTTCCAAGATTGTGGGCAGTGGTGACTGTAAAATAATTTCCCTAAGACTATCTGGTTGGAAATCAAAACCTTTTCTGATAACAGGAATAATGTTTGATTTCTTCCAGAAAATCAGGGAGCATACCGTTGGTAAGGATAATATTAAGGATAAACAATGAATGCTTTACATGTTTACATGTCTGAGGAAGCTTAGTGCAAAGCCATTTGGGTATACTGTAACATATATATGGATTTTATTAATCCACCAAAGCCATTTGGGTATACTGTAACATATATATGGATTTTATTAATCCACCAATTAATTTTAGATAAAGTAATTTTGGAAAATAGAAGTCAGTGGCAACACCGAAGACCATGTATACTATAGTCCTCATGTTAGTGAGCAAACTAATATTGGAAAAAATTGAACAAAAGAGTGAGCAGAAGTGCTCAGCTGTTTGCTATTCTGTGAGTTGTAAGTGTATAGTAGATAAAGTAAGCTGCAGGCCAAGTCAAGGTAGGTGGTGTGCCCTGTCTTCCACTTTTCAATGACTTTGGTGACTGTCTCAAAGAAGTTGGCCTGATTTAACAGACATGACATCCCCTTGACAAAGTCAAACTGTGTGGGGTTGAGTGTTTGGAGGTTGCCAATGTCCCTGTTAATGAGGTCCATGATAGTCCATTCCATTGCCTTGCAGATCATGCTAGTTAGGCTGATGGGTCTATAATTTCCCAGATTGGTAGATGCTCCACCTTTGTGTAAAGGGATGACAGTGGCTGTCCTCCACTTGGCTGGGTCAAAGGCAGTACTCGGGCTTTGGTTGAATAGGTTGTCTAATGGTGCTGCAACTTCATGCCTGAGTTCATGTAGGATGCAGCCTGGGATGTTATCGGGTCCCATGGAGGCTATATTTTTTGCCTTTGAGAGGGCAGTGATGACCTGCTCCATAGAGATAAGGGGAGGAGGGCAGGTACTGGGGATGTCCTGATTTACTGATGGGGGACTGAGGGTTGAAGTTTTCATTGAATCTGTCAGCCAGTAGGTTGACTATATCTACAGCATTTCTTTATGTCGTGTCCTTGACTACCAGTTCTGAAAAGACCTGGATGCTTCCTTTCAGATTGCGGACATATGTGAAGAAGGCCTTATGATTGTCACTTGTAGATGTGGCCAATTTGGACTCAAATTTGGCTATAGTGGATTTCACTAGTGCTCTTTTTTGCTTATTCAGGCTGAGGAGACATTGCTTCCAATTGGGCATCTGCTCCTTCTTGGTCTTGGACAGCATTTTTTTCCTTTTGTTATATAGTTTATTTATTGCAGATGTCCACCAGACAGGTTTACTCTTCCTTGGGGAGGATGATTTTGTCGTGTCGGGTATTCCTGATTCCATGCATCTATATAAATGCTTGTATAGTACTTTGGTGTAGATTTGGATATTGGTGCCAGTTCCTACAGAGGTGGAGGAGGTCGTGAAGCTGTTTACACCATCCTTTGGGAGATTGTAATCAGCTTTGCTGAAGTATTTTGTTTGATCCTAGCTAGAGGAGGGTCAGGGGGATGGTGACTTCAAAAGTGACCGCTTTATGGTCGGATCTTACTAGTCAGGATGATACTGTAGGGGTGCTGAAGTGGTTACTCATGTTGGTTAATACCAAGTACAAGATACTGTAATCTCTTGTGGGGGTATCGACTAGCTGTTCCAAGGCATTTGCATTGATAAAATCAAGGAATCTGTGGGCATCTGTGTTCTGGCATGAGTAGTTTTTCAAGTCTATGGCTGGTAAGTATAAATTGCAGCATGAGCTTTAATTTGTGTTTTGTTGAAATTTTTATGTTGGTAGTATCGACCTCATGACTTTTCCTAAAAAAGGCACTATGGGGGAAGCAAGGGCCTTTGACAGAAGCCTGAAGCCCAAGTGAGACAGATGCAGGCCATCTCTAGCAAAGCATCATGGTCTGTTGATCATATCTTCCCAGGCTTTCATGTACTGGATCCCTCTGGAGTGACACCACAAACTAAGCCAATTATTAAAGTCAATCATTTTCTGTTTGTATTGAGGCATCATTCTGAGTAATGGTAGAATGCTGCTTAAGGCTAGAGACATACCTGTCTGGGACAAATATTCAGTGAGCTCAGTCATGTCTCTCTTCATATAGTCCAGGGAGGGACGTCTTAGTTTATTCACCCTAATATGGACTATGACAGAGTCATAACAGTACCTGTTGTTGAGAGACTTTAGTGCATGTGTGAAATGGCAGATTCTGGCACCTGACAAACAACTAACCGTGAATTTCTCCTTATCCAGCCTGATGAGAGGGACATCTGTGTGTCTCACAATGGACTCTCCTATGATTAAAATTTTGGGTTTATGGTTAGGCCTTACTTGCTGCAAGACACAGGTGTGTGGACTATGCATGGTATGCGGTATTTGGAATTTGCATGTGTTTTTGCCTCTAAATCTCCTTTGTTTGGGTTTGTTTTTGCTGAGAACCTCCACATATGTGGGTGTGTTGTGTAGTTGTGGGTGGTTTTTGAGGTGTAGTGATTGTGTTGACAACCTTTTCAGTGCCAGATATACTGGCTTGTGAGGGAGAGCGCATAGACTCTAGGGTCTTAATATAATTACATCTCTCACAAATTGTGTCCGTAGGAGGAAGTAGTAAATGGTTGTCCATGTACATCAGGCAATTGCTACACTGTCTCAGGATGCCCATATCAACTAGGCTGGCTGGAGAAACAGTAGGAAAGTGTCCATCCATATTTGTCAGAATCTGAGATGAAAGCCCAGGGACAGCTAAAGGGTAGGCCTAAAGCCCAAGTGCTTATACCAAAACTAAGAAGCTTAGAATAACACTTACAATTTAAACAGGATAAAAACAAGCAGTAATAAATGCAACAGAAGAGATGCAATTTAACACCTTAGAGAACAAGTACCAGAAAAAGCAAGATGAAGTAACAGAGCAGGATGAGGAATCACACATACTGTAAAAGCAGATGAATAAAGTGTTTTTTTTAGTAAACTGGAAATGGAGAAAGGAGGAACAGCAAATAATTCAAGGTTAAGAAACTAAGGGGGCTATTTTCCAAAATGTTCTCTCTGTATTAGGTAGAAAGAGCTAATGAGACTGGACTGGGAGGATTGTCCCAGATCAGATTTACAGTAGGGGTGGACAACTGCAAAATCACACAGTTTAAAAATAAGAAGGATGATGAGAAACTATGCTACAGTGGCCATTCAACACAATCCTCTCACTAAAGTGAAGAATGGCTTCTGCCAATTCAAGATGGCCTGGAAATGTGTTCAGAACAAACAGCCACTGCAAACAAACAACCAGGCCCAGAGGGAGCAAATCTGAAACTGGACTATGCTACAGCTACTAGCTACACTATTTTAGGCAGAAAACACTACAGAAATGTTTGTCACAGCAGAAGAACAGCAGTGAGACGCTGAATGAAAGTTTTAAACAGAAAAAAGAGCAAGGAGACTCCAGATAATGGTTTTAACTGTAAACAAGTCAGTTATATGATGCACTCCTTGGCAGGAAAATCAGAACAAGCAAACAAATGCTTAACAAATTGAGAAAATGTCCAGTTAATACCTTTCACATAGTGAAACTAGCTAAAAAAGCTTTACAGTGAGACAGTAACAAACATGATTTAACAGGCCCAGTAAGCAAGACAATTGCAGTACAACAGTGCAGATTAGTTTAAAGCAGTAAAATACAGTAAAATGTAGGCAGCAGACAACAAAAAGTGTAATAAATGGTACAAATAAGTAAAAACTAGTAAAATAAGCAAGAAAACAGGATACTTATTGTTATATATCACAGATCAGAGTTGTGGTCAGTGCCCCTCTTCCATTTAGTAAGTTAGCATGAAATAGACATATTGGCAATAAATTAAACAGTTCAAATTTCAGAGAAATTTCCAAGTTGCAATGAAATATATCTGGTGTTGTTTCTAGTATTAATGAGTAATTAACTCTTAGGCAAATTTAGAGAGAGTAAAGTTCAGAGTTCACATGTGAAAAGTATAAAGTTCAATTGCCTGTGTAGCATGAGAAAAGAAAAAAAGGTGGTTAGCTGTTTGAAATGCCAAGACCAGCTAGAGTGAGTCTCAAAACATGGAGATTGAATGGTTAAAAATAATTAACTTTTATATACCAAAACTGAGACTGATTTTCTCAGAATATTCCTTTTTTTCTGAGGCATGGTGGTTTTGGAATTGTGTGTATATTTGTGTGTGTGTGCGCATACGTGTGTGTATGTCTGTCCGTTGTGAAGGCTTCACATTGTGGGGGGGGGCAGGGGGACTTGCGCCCTGCAAAAAAGAAGTTCATAGGATAAGAATTATGTTTGATATTTCTCTCCTGGATTTGCAATCTTTTTTTCTGGTCTGTTGGTTCTTGGCATTTCAAGTGATGACATTTCAATAGAGATTCAAAAAAATGTCCAGTAATAACAGGGGAAGGAAAAACTTGTTACTGCTCACAGAAATGCATTTCAAATGAAAAGGAATGAAAGAAACAACAGGACTAAAGGTCCCAGATTCACCTTATTTGCCACACTTTTTTAAGAAGGTACATAGCCAGTAGAGTTGTCCTTTATATATGCCAGCACATAGACATAGAGGTTAGGTCCAGGAGAACTGAAATGGCAGAGATCTATATATAGTTACTTTCAGAGAGAAAGATTCAGAAACAAATCACTTCACAGAATGTGAATCCAGGGACAGTCCACTAATTACTAGAAGAATCCATTGTTTCATTATGAAATAAATCTGCTTTGCTTAGTGATCGGGTGCACCTATGCATTCAAGACACCCCCATACCACAATAATCATTTGAAAAAGTTAAATCAGGGTAGAGGCATAAATCAGATTAAAAGCAGGGGAACATGTATTACATAGAATTGCTCAGATATAAAGTATGAAGACCAATAAAACAAGTAATCCATAGCTGCATTGCCAAAGATAAAGGGGTTCAGTAATGCAAGCAGCTATTTGACATGGGACTCCTAAGAATAATAACAAATAAGATTAGGACAAAAGTGCAAATATTAACAAACAGGACACAGACAACTATTAAATGGGCAATTGTAGTGTCAGGAGAAGTAAAGATAGATAGACCCTGGGATTCATGAAGCTCGGTGCAAGGCCAGCGTTAGGCTTGCGCTGACCGTGTGGCGTGAAGATGGCGCAGTTGCGCCAAATGCATATTAATGAAGGTGCACTGCCGCCACAGCCACGTGCATAGGAAATGAGCACAAGTACATAGGGCATGTCAAAGTGCCGCACGGAGGCGTGGAAATGTTAGCTGTCGACATGAAACCTAAAATGCTTGCATATAACAATTTGCATGCAATAGTAATCACATCTGTCAGTGTCCGTGGATACTGAAACATATGCAAAGCATGCAAGATAGTTCCTGCGAACACAAAATGAAGAAGCAAACACAAATGCAAGCTAGGGAATAACGGGTCTCCATCCCTTGAACAAATGACATTGAAAACCGTGTGCCCGTAGTTCAATGCAGTGTAGATAGTTATACCAAGTGGATGTGAAATGCATCATGTTAACACGCCGCCAATAGCTACATCCAGCCCAATGGTCAGGGTCACCAGCTGTCCCACAGTGTGAGGGAGAGTACACAGCTGGGCAGATTTGTCCATAACAAAGCCACGATAAATGTAAATATCTAGCGACTGTATGACAGAATTATATCCCACAACGCATGTAATAGTCACATACAATAGGTATGTCCGTATTTAACATACCATATGTGACAAGAAATAGAATAAGCAAGAAAACGAAACCGAAGGAGCATATAAACTGCTACAACAATAAGGCAACATGTAGGTTTAAAGGAACAGTATTATCCATAGCATTGACCGTGGGTATGTGTTGTCCAGTACAATCACATATGTGTCTGGAATATATCCCATACTGGACATAGGAAAAGGTGGCACCCTACCAATGATCAGAGCAGCCGGCCAAAATCCGCACATATGCGGTCCAAGCCGTACTTGTCAGGATGTGTCACAGTTGAACGGGTATTACCCGGGTGTACCAACCATGTCATGAAAGTTAAGTATGGGCGTGTACCTATGTGCGTGATGTATAGCATGTGGAAGGTGAAACATGCCAGGGTAGTCCACACAACCATACAGGTACCTGACATATGTAGTGTATGCAATGTGTTACCTTGACCGTGTCATGGGCCATCAACCAAAGCAGTGATGGATAGAGTGTCAGGAATATGTGTGTGGGGGGATGGGTAATGGTATAATCCTCAAAGGCGAGACTGTGTCGTATGCAGAATAGGTAAACTGGAAGTGTATGAGGGAGTAGCGGGTGAATCAGAAAGAAATGAAGAACATGTATACACATCTGCAATACAGCCTGACAGGCCATACTGTAGAACACAATCCCACAAACATATGAATATTAAAATGTGTGATACAAATGTTCAGAAATGTGACCGGCACATACCCACAGACTGGTTCTGATGGAACTGGCCCATTCAAATGCAACACACCTGGATGCATAATGGAATACCCATCATCCCCTCCACAGCACACAACCCGCCCCCATACCTGAACGTCCACCAAATCCAGCCATACTTGGCCTACTAGCTTGGCGCAGCCACATCTACACATAGTGACCACTACTCGTATGTAATAGGCAGTGTCACCCTAGGCAGTTTCAGGATTGCAAACTATGTATCCCTTGCATGTAAAACCCCCAACACATTTTTGTAAAGTCAAAAGAATGGTCGGTATTGGTCTTGTTAAATTTTTGGATATCCCTCATGGGATAAGTAACTTGTGTAAACATCAGAATGGGTATCAAGACATGATGTCCAGTCCTGTAGACATCTGGACACAAGTTTGAATGTGCAATAGTGGTGCACGAGACTGTCCAGCCCTAGACAGTCATGCAGAACCTACTACCCAGGATCAAACACCTGCCCGTGACGCATGTGTCCCCACATGAATAATTGAGAGAATATATTGTACACATTCGCATAGTGGCACTTGGAAATAGGGTGATGAAGGCACTGACGTAAACAGGATACCCCCTGATCCACTGTGTGAGGGACAGTCACTGTGTGGGTAGGTGCGCCCTGACCAACAATGATGCAATGCCAAATGTCTTGTGATTGTAGGAAATAACTATGTACCATACTGCATGTAACAGTTGCCTAAAGCAGTCATGTCAGGATAGAAAATACGTAATTCGTACAAGAAATAGACTAACAACTAAAGTGCTAAAGGTATGTTCTAATGAATGTTCTAAACCTGCACTGACCGTGGGTATGTGTTGGCCTAAACAATCTGGTGTCCCCAGAATATATCCCAACCTGTACATATGACAATGTGTCAACCCTACCAATGGTCAGAGCATTTGCACAATAACTGGCCAGCCTCTTAATCACTCACAAAGCCAGTGACCTTTGGAGGAAAGGTGTTGAATGAGAATGACTAATTACAACAATTAAGAGTAATAGACACATTTAACTGCAGAAAATAAGTAGTAATACGAATCTGTCAACACGTTCCAAGTTAATAGTACTAATATGGTAGAAGTGTCCATGATTGTCCCTGATTTGTCATAGCCTTGTCCCTGTCACGGTAGAAACTAGTCCCCGAGTATCACAGAGGTCCGTACACATATGTACACCAACCAACTGTCACATTTGTTGACAGGACTATTGCATACCTGTAGTGAATTTATAACTGATGTCCAGAATAATATTAATTGTATATATAAATGAATGAAATAGTCAAATGTGAAGGGAAACATGTGGAACCCACCCCACCCTGTATTATGTAGCGGAACCACTCCCCATCCTATATTATGTAGTTCCGACCTAATAATGTGGTCAGAGGTGCCCAAACACCTGCGTCTGTAAACACAGGTAGAATGTTAAAATCTGGACTAACTCTGTCCATCTGCTACGTCTGACATTTGAACAGCTACAGGGCAGTTCTAGTCACCAGTCGGACAAGCCTAAACCCGGACCAACACATGAACACTCTGACAATCAAACACATGTATGTGCGAGGTCTATAAGCGTAGGAGTTCTGAATATCCTTGGAATGAGTAGACATGCAGCACAGGTCCAGAGCAGTAGGAAATAGGGAATGCCAGAAGTGTAGTACTGCAGTTTTCCCAGCAGTAGAATGGATGCCTGCTTTGTAAGTGAAGCAGTGAGGTGTATGTCAGAGTAGCTATGAACCATGGGTATACATATAAATGAGGCAGAACAACAATAGTGTAGTGGTTAGAGCATCCGCCTAATGTAAAAACATTCCCGGTTCAAGTACGACTATAGCACATATTCATTTATTGTGTAATGAATGCTTCTGTGCTGTAAAGCCAACATTTATACATGTAAAGGTGACTTGCATGGGGCCGTTAACCGGATTCCATCAATCAAAGTGGTACTTTCATAAGGAATAAGGCACATGTAATCACAAAGAAGTGGCAGCAAACATATGTAACTCACAATAAGTAGATGCAAGTGCACCTGTGCGGGTGTAAGCAACTTGTAACATAGCAAATGTATGTTGTCTTGTACAGCTGTAACTTTTATATATATATAGATAGATAGATAGATGTGTGTATAGATAAATATCCACAGACATAAAAGAAATATACAATTATATATCATATATATATATATATATATATATATATATATATATAGAATGAATGCCGAAAGACGAAAGCAAACACAAGGGTTGTGAAGGGAATCTAGAGCAAGTAAGGTATTATAAAGTACTCGCAGCATATGTCAGATAAAGCTGCACAAGAATGAGTAGAGCACCGCTATTCACACCAGAGGCAGGGTTATACCAGTGGCCATAACATCGTTGAAGTGCTACGTCAACATTATACACAGACGGAATGTAGTACATGTTGCGACCACCTACACTTGTAACCCGCAAATCATTCGTAATCCATAACACCAGGAAAGGCATGTATGTGCAAATATGAATGGATGGGGACCCTGTGAATACACGAGGCAGTACAAAATGTGTGTAGGGCCCCAACACTCTGGAGAGGACAATGTGCAAAGGTGTGTCATGGCTGTGATATCAGGTGGATAATGGCTGTTATGCGTTGAAACTCAACACGGGTGTGCTGGAGAAACTATTGATATGTGATTATGGACACAGGAGTGCTAGGGTATGTTGCACCAGTTGCAATGGAGTGGCCCGTGGAGGTCAGCTAGTACATAGGTGCGATTCCCGGATAGACCATCATCTGCGTGGAGACATGCGTGAATGAGCGTATCGTCGTCTGACGTTGTGCGTCAGGGCTTGCAACCCGGCACGTAAAACCTATCTGCCAACCATGAGCGGAATGAAGTTCTGCTGTGACAACCCCCAAACTGGGAAAAGCAGAAAGACACAACTACATGCAGACATCAATATGTTGACGTACAATCTCAGTAACACAAACAATCATTCTATTAACATTAATAATATTAATGTGCACAGAAACATACACAGTAGCAGGAATAATAGGCTGTGCATACGAGTAATAGGTCGAATGACACTGTATCACATCACACTTATCAGCGGCACCCCAGACATGAAAAACGTGCAACATCTGTCCACTGTATAACGTGCAGTATACAGGTCACAAGTTCACCAGAGTGAAGTGTCGGTGTCATAATGACTAAGGCAAGAGTATGCTGTTGAAGCAGAGATAAAACCCAATAAGCATGTCCGGGAAATGTATAGGTTAATGGACACACAGATGTTTATGTAGATAAAAATGTATATATATAATATATATATATATATATATATATATATATATATATATATATATATACACACAAAGATATAATACATATATATATATGGATATATATATATATATATATATATATATATATATATATATATATATATATATATATATATATATACACACACACACATACAACAGGTATTGATATATACACATACACACAAAACAAATATATATGTCATTGTAGATAGACACGTGTACATAACTAGGTTACTTTACAGCAATTAGGGGTAACATATTTACAGACCGAGCATATGTGACTGGGAGGTCCAATAAATAAATGTTGTACCCCCCCACACCGCCCAGCTAGGCCAGTCAGACATATAGACAGGCAATAAAGATAAATACACTGCTGCTGTCCAAAACACCAGCAGGAAAGTACCAGTGGGAGAAATCTGCAAGGTCTACACTTTAAACATGAATAACGGTGTCCCTTGTGGGACCCCAAAAATTCACTGTAAATGTGAACCCGTGGTTATCGATGCGAGCAGGATGTAGGTGTACATGGAACAGTAGGTTGTGCATGTGTGATAATACATGGGTTGACAAAATGTACGACATGTGTCCAGAGATGGGGAGAGTGGGCAATGTGTAGGGGTGTGCTCATGCACCAGCTGCGCTCACAGTAAGTATTTGTCATGAGTGCTGTAGAGGCGTGCCAGGTAGGTGAACCATGGGTATGCAATAATGGGCTTAAGTGTGCAGATGCTGGTTGGCAGAGATGTAGTAGGCCCGCCCAGTGGAAGTCATTAATATTCCTATGTGGGCATAGCAGATGCCTATACCTCCCAAACCTGAAGAGCACATCTACCGGATAGTCTGTAAATGATCGGGGGAATACATAGGGACCAAATCAGTGCTGTGTACCTGATTAGCATGGACGTCCATAGTTATGAATCAGAATGTAACAAAGTCCAACTAAACACTTCCAGAACTAGTGATATTAGGTGGACAGGTGGCGGAATACAGGTAATGACAGATGACAACATGTATGAGTCATAAACAGCATGTACCTCGACAAACGTGACTGAATACATATGCTCTGTGACTCTCAATGTGTCTGGTTAATAGAGCCAATCATCTAAATGTGTCCCATAGGTTGTTATGCAGTGTTCCTGATACAGTGTTCATTCTCCCCTATTGGTATGTGAGGTCTGCTAGTGATGGAAAGTGCATAATTTGCTGACCACCTTAGGTAGATGATAGCATAATAGATGAGGTTTACCACCTGTTCGCCTTTGAGGGACACACCCATCTGAGCAGTTGTGTCCTGCAGAATTAATGTTATGGCACATGACCTGTGAGTTCGGGAAAGGAGGCCATATATTGTGTGTAGTAGTGTCAGAAATTAATTTGTTGTATCAGAAACAGCTACATGAAATAGGAAACAGTATTAGCAATTATAATGCTACAAGAATAACCTTAACGTATGCAAACCGTTTAAGTAGTCAGTTTACTACTGGTTGTGGGTATGTAATGACTTGACACATGTCATAGCTCTAAATATAGGATCTATAGGGCCGCAGCCATTCTGAATGGCCAAAGTGGGACCTGCTCTGTAGAAATGTCAGACGTACCAGGGCAGAACATACCTACAGCCATGCATAGTACAGAAATATACATATCAGCACAAATCAAAGCGTAGTCTAGCAGCAGTAAAGTTGCTTTTGCTGCTACATATAACATATCGACATGTCAGGTATACAAGACCTGTAACAAGCAACCACAACTGACACATAGAATATGAGAATGTCCCCTAATCAGGACAGTTGCAATGGCTAGAGTATTGTCACATGACATATGCCTAATGAGGGACTGCCCCATGCAAAGTGGGAAAGGTGTTACTCCTACAGTCTCCCGTCATGCAATCTGAAAGGTGGAAAACATACAGTATGTATGCGGTAACATGACTCGGCGGACAGCTGCATTAACAAAATAACATTCACATGTCAGCATTGCAGAGTATCGGTTCCCATGTATCAGGCAGATGGGAGCAGATCATATGAGGAACACGCATATAATATGATTACGTCACTGGACAGGCCGCCTAGTCCGTACAGTCGAACGCCTGCCATCACCAAATGGTTAGACATACCTGATACTGTAGTCATGTAGTCCAATGTAATACGCATCACAAGGGATCGCACACACCCAGCGTGAGTGACAAATGTAAGCACAAATGTCGGTGAGCGAGCGGCTGTAATTCTGTTTGTCTACCAGTATGCCAGTAGTGCACTGTCAAAGAAATGTGAAGTCTAAACAGGTATAAGGGGCTGTAACCAGAGGTCAGCAGTGCTTAACACAGTGCACACCCATGCACAACTGCTCCCACCTGCTGGAATGTGCCTTACCCAGTCCATATCTAAAGGTGTTGGTCTGTCCGCAAACAAAGAACCATCCTTTTCACATGTTGGTAGCAGTACCCTGCACACATAGCTCATGTGAATTAACAATAGACCATGGCATATGTACAGACAATAGACCACACACCCACCGTACAGCACAGTCATCCAACAGTATAGCAATGTACTGGCAGATATGTCCGGACTACTGGTGTATGCATGCCTGGCCGTCCTGTGTTTCAGTGTGTGAGCATGCCCAGTATGACTGTTACGCATGTTGTTGACCAACATTACCATCATACCATCATGTGTGTGGGCATGCCAAGTATGGTCAACTGTATCGCATGTGTCACATTTCCAGATAGTCAGTACTGTGTTGCCGACCCCCCCGTTCTACACAGACAGGTGTCATGCTGTGTCTGCAGGGTAGCTAATGGTCATGTGGCATTGACAGTTGCTACATGTCTGCATAGCGTGGGGGGACATCCAACCACATCCACAGTCCTACACAGCACCGTGGGTGGAGCACATGACTCTCACATGTGTAGGTTGGACAGAGGGCACAGCTGACAGTTGCACACATCTGCTGCTACTGTACTGGTATGCCAGGTACTCCATGTCAGTGGGTGGACCTACCTAAATTGCTGGTTAGAGGGATACCAGTGTACGTCAGATCCCAGCTTTAAATACCAGCATAGTGGTGTTGGATGTCCTAGCTTTCACAACCTACATCAAACTGCCTGGCCTGCTGTAGTCTGTGTGTGTCTTTGGGAGTTGGGTCATTCATTGAGCATATCTATAGGCCATTGTATATCATTTGTCTGTATTGGTCCACACCTGTCCAGCTGCATGGAACATGTGTGGGTTGTACAGACACACATGATGTTCAGCCATTAATCTGCAGTGGGTTAGGACACCCTGTGTACTACTGGCTACCATTGTGACCCCCGTATGTGCTACAGATGTCATGGTGCCACTATGGATGTGTACTGTCTGCTGCCCTAACATTCGGCCAACAAAGTCTCTTGTATGCTCACATACATACCATAGCAATGGGTAAATACACATTCTAATACAACTGCCAATTGTTAGTTCGATAGATGTACCCTGGGGGTGCTCTGGACCAGAGGACGGTGCTGGAGGGCTGCCCATGTTGGATGCACACAGTGCACCTCCTATACATGGTTGAGCACAGGTAGTGTCATGTTTGGCATCCATTGTACTGTGTACGGGTCAGAGAGGGGAAATCTGTGGGGACCTACTGTGTCAGTGCATATGCCTTGTGTTGCCTCTTTGCCAAGGGCAGGTCATACTGTGCATGGCCTTTCGCCGACTGGGCCCTGCTCAGGTAGTTCCTTCGCCAAGTCACACTGTGCCTGTACAGGCCTTGGCAGTGGTGTTGGGCCATGTGGCCCTGCCCCATGCTGTTCCTGCTGCAACTGTTACTGCAGGATCAGATTGTATAGCATAGCAAATACCATAACAAATTGTGTGCATGTAGCTAGTGAATACTGCAGGGCTCCACCGGATGTGTCCGGATACCAGAACTGTGACCTGAGCATCCCAAACACATGCTCAATTATATGTCTTGCCTGTGCATCTGCCTCATTATGGTGTGAGTGTTCAGGTGTGTGTGCATTGCTGATGGGTGTCATCCGCCATGACACCAGTGGTTACCCAGCATCCCCCACTAGGAGACTGTAGGGGATGTCCATATTGGCAAAGGTGTGGTACAGCTGTGTCAGAAGCCATATATCGGAATCATCATAGCTTCCAGGGCAGACAGCATACACATTCAATCTAATGCCCTGGCCATCGCATATGGCCTAGCTGTTGGAGGGTATGCCCCTGCAGTGAATGTAGGCCCTACCCCACTCACTGGGTGGTGCTTTGATGTGTACGTGTGTGCAGGTTATGGCACCCAGTGCCCCAGGGTAGTCAGCCATGTGGTTGAAGAGATGCATATTAATGGTCTACTAATCACGTGTGTTGAGGACATGTACATGCTCACTAGCATGTGTTGACATGGCGTCTGTGAACTGGTGCAATACTCTGGATGCAGATGCCTGTGAGATCCCCATGATATCCCCAGTTGTGCTGTGTGATGTACCTGTGGCTAATATACCTAGGCCAACACATACCGTGGTATCCACTGTGATGGGTTTCCCTCGGCCTGTTTGGTGTGTCAGGTGTGGCAGGCACAGGTCAACAAGCCGCTGAAGGAGGTCTCTGTCCACTCCATAGTGCTCCATCATCCCCAGCTCATGTAGACCCTGATAAGTCACCCTGGGTCTATAAAGTCTTATGTCACCCCAGTAAGGGTTGTTCGGCAGTATACACATCCTCACTGCCCACAGCCTCCTGCACATGTTGGTCTATGTTGCCTGCTGCAGCCCTTCTCATTTGGTTGGACTGTGTTGTGTAATGTCCCCCACAGATATACACCGGTGGTGTAGAGTGCAGAAGAAACCTGTGTGTATGCTGCTTGCTCACATTACCGTACTGTTCAGGTGTGCGGCCATGTCATCTGCTGATTGTGCTGATCATCACCTGTTTGTGCAGCCTGTACACCCTGACAACCCCACTACTGCTTTTGTCCCTCCCAGTGTCACCAGGCAGGTATAGACACACCCCTAGCTTAGGCGTGCTAAGGCAGGAGCACTCCCGAGGCACAGTTCTGCAATGTACGTACAGTATGCCTGACCCCCCCCTCCCATGCTGTCAACTATATTCGAGTCCTGCACCCGGCTAACTACACACATACACTCCAGGTATCTGCATCACACCCTGGGGATAAATGGGATACACTATTGCCAATCTCATCTGCATAGTATAGTCTTCTAATGAATAGTTATATGACCCATACCGAACCACTGCTTAGTGTCACTCAGATCCGTACACAACTGGTAACAGGTGCCTTACTATCACCATATTCAATGTTCCCATGGTCTTCCCAGCAACAAAATAACCGGTGTCTACACGACTACAACCCGGGACCCTGCACTCAACAGATGATGTGCATTATCACTACGCCATGGCAGATATACATACAGCCGAGGTTATCACGTACAGATCATCCAGCACAAACATTCAGTAGTGCTGATGTCCCCAGACATATATGTTTATATCTATGTCTATCTCTATATATCTACATATATCATATATATCATATGTATACATATATACATAGCTATATATATATATATATATATATATATATATATATATATATATATATATATATATACATATATATATACATACATACACACATATACATATACACACATATATAGATATTGTATTTATATCACAACAGCGGGCCACATGACAGCAATGCATTAGACAGGAATGAAAAGGAAACTACATGTGCCACCTGCATCATGTAGTGTTGTTACTATCAAGGCATGTGTGTTTTGTTGCTTCACATGGGTCAGACTGTGTTAAGGGTAAGAGTAGGGCTGCTGCCATTTACTCACCAGACCTATTGGCGAATGTATATGTTGACAACCCAGTGTCTTGGCAGAATATCAGGCTGTGGACACTATATAGGTCAGCAACAAAATACACTGAACACATCCCGCAGCTAGCCACCCACAGATACCAACACATTGGGTATAACTGCCAAACACACACACACCTGCCATGCCTTTGAATCAAGCATCTGCCTGTCTATTCTACCACACTACAGCATTACGCAGTAACAGAATGCGCTACCGTATTTCAGCATCACAGCACTCCCAGAGGCATACTTCTGGGTGGGTGACATCATCAGCAAAGGCAAAGACGCTGATAGGGAGTGCACGGAGAGTGAGCTGTCTAAAAACATTATTCTGTTCCCAGGCAGCTGGAAACACACACACACACACACACACACACACACGCGTCAGGGCTGGAAATAGAACATAGAACGTACTACCTGACTATCTTATCATACTACAGCGTTACGCAGTTACAGAACGCGCTACCGAGTTTACTGGAACACAGCACTCCCAGAGGCATACTTCTAGGTAGGTGACATCATCAGCAAAGGCAAAGATGCCGACAGGGAATGCATGGAGAGTGAGCAGTCTAAAAGCATTACTCTGTCCCCAGGCAGCTGGAAACACAGACACACTTGGCAGGGCTGGGAGTCGAACATACACCTAACTACCTTATCACACTACAGCATTACGCAGTTACAGAACACGTTACCGAGATTACTGGAACACAGTACTCCCAGAGGCATACTTCTAGGTGGATGACATCATCAGCAAAAACCAAAGACGCTGTTAGGGAATGTATGGAGAGTGAGCAGTCTAAAAGCATTACTCTGTCCCCAGGCAGCTGGAAACACACAGACACACACACTTGGCAGGGCTGGGAGTCGAACATACATCTAACTACCTTATCACACTACAGCATTTCGCAGTTACATAATGCTCTACCGAGATTACTGGAACACAACACTTCCAGAGGCATACTTCTAAGTGGATGACATCATCAGCAAAGGCAAAGATGCCGTTAGGGAATGTATGGAGAGTGAGCAGTCTAAAAGCATTACTTTGTCCCCAGGTGGCTGGAAACACACAGACACACACACACTTGGCAGGGCTGGGAGTCGAACATACACCTAACTACCTTATCACACTACAGCATTTCACAGTTACAGAATGCACTACCAGGATTACTGGAACACAGCACTCCCAGAGGCATACTTCTAGGTGGATGACATCATCAGCAAAGGTAAAGATGCCGTTAGGGAATGTATGGAGAGTGAGCAGTCTAAAAGCCTTACTCTGTCCCCAGGCAGCTGGAAACACACAGACACACACACACACACACTCCTGGCAGGGCTGGGAGTCGAACATACACCTAACTACCTTATCACACTACAGCATTACGCAGTTACAGAACATGCTACTGAGATTACTGGAACACAGTACTCCCAGAGGCATACTTCTAGGTGGATGACATCATCAGCAAAGGCAAAGACACCGATAGGGAATGTATGGAGAGTGAGCAGTCTAAAAACATATTACTGTCCCAAGGTAGACAGAGACAAACACACGGCAGTGGTGTGAGCGAGACAACTGCCTATCTAAGGAGCACTATTACAATACTACATAGATACGAGACGCGCCACAGACAGTACACACTTCAAGACAGTCAACCAGTGTGTTCAATGCAGGAATCCATCCTGACATGGGGTATGGACATCTGTGGCCTGGATGACCACTATCGCTATACAGGATTTCAGTGGTCATGCCCATACACAGAGGCACATAACCGACACAAGGTGTCACTGGGCATGCTCACACAATTAGTAGCACACATCTGTTTGGAATGTACTGTGTGTCCATCTACACAACGGCATACTGGGCATGCCCACACACTTATTAGTAACGAAGGGCTGTCTTGTATGCACATGGATTCTAAACATGGAAGGGCACAGTGTGTCGATAGTGAACATTGTTAGCACGAACACTGCACTACATATATCTGACACCAGTCGTCAGTGCTAGATGTGTAGTGTTCATAATCGCAGCTGACAATCCAGGTCCAACAATGGGGAATACGGACATCTCTGCAGTGAGGAACACCTGGCATATGGCACAGTTGTGTACAATAGCACTACCACCGTATATCTCAGATACAGACATGTGGGCCATAAGACCATGACGGACAGCTCCAGGTGTTAGTGTCCCCACGTACATGAAGGCCACTCACATGTACTGACCAGTACACACTCAAGAGCCATCACAGATGTCTCAGGTGCAGATCACAGTGGTAAATGCCGCATTCTACTATGTAGCCCTCAGACATCACCATGTCCTTGGATCAGCAACACACATCCATACATTACTACAACATCATGTTACTCATGACCAGTGGACTGTACATAGGTCTACAGAAACTGTGCAGACTACACATGTACTGAAAGGGTTCCATCATGTGTTATGCAATGCAATGATACCACTGTTCATAACCAGGTCGGCTCTACACATAACAGGGGCACTGGGTCTTATACAGCTGTAACAGATGACTGTTGCTGTACACCAAAAAACACTCATATTTGGAAATGACATACATGTAATTGCTGTGGATATATACATGGCCCACACACACACACACACACACACACACACACACACACACACACACACACACACACACACACACACACAGCACATATGTACATAGCATAGCTTTTGCTGTCCTCCGTGCAGACAAGTGGCTAAAGCAATCAGACACATGCACATGGAAGGTAGGTCCCTGGCTGTTGAATGCTAACAGTACATAAGGTAGCAATGTTGACTGAGGTAACATTCCCTCTGTACTAGTTACCCATGACAACCATCATATCATACAACAGTCCATGTGTCATGTATGTCATCACACATGTCCACCAATTGCAATGCATACAAACATGGCTACATGACAGGAATGTAGGACCAACACACATGTACATGTAGTGGTGTGCATTCAGCTACCATGCATGTGCAGTAGCTGATGTATGCAGTTCATCTGTGTCTAACTACAACATGCAGTTGCAATGCAGCCCCATCATTGACACCTGTATATGGTGAAATACTGACAGTACGGTAGGATGTACATCAGGTATGGATGGATGTGTGTACATAAAGTGGTGGTCCACCTTTGCAGATTGATGTTTGCTGAAGACAGCTCACAGGTGTGTCACAAGCCATCCTACCATGACATGTGCAAACAGTACGCTATGTTACTGTTACTTGAAGGTGAAGACATACAACCTACACAGTGGTCAGGGTGTTACTGAATGTAAATCACTTGACACCTGTAACACTTACATCCTCCCATGTGCATATAGCAGCACAATTGCCGAAGGTAGCGTTGGTACACATAATGTGGCCAGTACTGCTGCATGTCTGTCAGACGTGTCATCATATAGCAGGTGTATGATTCACAGTACTGCCATGTGTGTTTGCTTGTGTGACCATATATGCCACGTATGGTGGGGAATACATCCCAGTTGTTACACACCCCTGTTCACTGTTGTAGAGATCTGTACATACTGCAGTGTAGAAAGCAAGAAATAGACAGGGGTGGTGTGTGTATCACACACATGTCAGCTATCTGTACGTGAATGACATTTGCGGACTCCACAGTTTGTGTGTGTGTGTGTGTGTGTGTGTGTGTGTGTGTGTGTGTGTGTGTGTGTGTGTGTATGTATGGCTGTCTGGTGCATGGAGTGAGGGTGTATGCTACCATACAGAACAGATGGTGATGCAGTCTACTACCCTGTTGATGCCGTCGGTCTCAGCCTTACTGGCTACCTGTACATGTTCATTCTCTGTGTCGTGTCATGTGGGTGCACAGTACTGTGAAGGTGATTACCACATAGGCAGGGGTCCTCACCTCAGCACTATCAAGTGTGCATTATTGTGTCGTTGACCCCGTGAGCGTGGGCATGTTACTATGTGTTTCTGTGTATGTCTGTGCATGTTCTCATCCTGTAATGTGAAAGTGTATTACTGCTACACAGTGAGGCCTCATGCTATCAACTGGCCTCTAACCTTGACATCAGCCAGACCGCTGTGTAAACCCCCCGCACCATGTCACTGTACCTGTGATGTGTCCCGGTATTAATGTCGCATCTCTAGCCACTGTAACCTATTAAACAGCTCACATGCTTCTGGATCAGTAGATGTGTGGACATCTGTGGAATGGTAGACTTTCTAACAGTGAGGTTGAGGCTACGTATAGCATGCTGGTATTGCCATACATGCCTGTGAGTACTCCACATTTACAAATGGGAAACTGCAAACACTGCTACTTATTGGCACATGCAATTAGACCTTAAGGAGGGAAGCAGGGCATTATTACCAACATGCTGTTACTGTTGTTACCAAGACACATACTGTAAACATATAACAATGCATTTTAAGCCTGTACTACATGGTATGTCTGGTGCATGTCAACAGTACACAACAACTGTAATATACACTTATCTCACTATTCTCTTCACCCTGTGCATCAGACCATATGAGCATGTCGCTGCACCGATGGTGTGGATGACAGGGATGCGGCACAGGCATCATCATATGCACAGGGTGATAATGTTTGCCAGGGGCATAGGCTGCACCAGTGGATGATATCATGTGTGTGGGTTAGGGCCGGTGATCTGATTGGACATGTGTGGTTGTTATGCATGTGGGTGTTGCGGTGCCTTACAGATGTTACTGCTGTGTGCATGTATGTGTGCACACAGTTCTGCCATGTGTCCAGCCTACACAGAGGTATTATTGACAGCTCCAGATTGTACAGACCAGGATGTACAGCTCACTGCCTCTGGCCACGTGACCTGTGCCTACCAGGGGTTGCACGGGCACTACCAGGCAGAGGTACAGATTGGCTACTGTCTGATGACACATGTCCACTGGAACCGTGTCCCCACTGGGAATGTCCAGGGCCACGTCCATGTGGCCTGCTGTGTCCTGGTGTGGACAGCGCAGCAGCAGCTGCACTACTACTGCTACCGGCACTTTGGGAGCGGGCATGTGAGGTAGCTCATTCACGTTGACCTGCACCAGGTGTTGTAGCTGGCCTATGTCCACGTGGCCTATGCCTCACTCCTACCAGATGTTCCAGCACAGACAGCTCACACTCGCGGATTGCCATGCCATGGTCAAGGATTCCAACCATGTCACCCAAGCGCCTGTCCAGAACATCAGCAATCTGCTGTTGAGCATTTGCCAATGCCTGGATGTTGTCGTTTAAAGAATGTATAGTAGCCCTCTGAAGCCTCTGCCCTTCTCTGTTCTGCCATTCAGCACATGCCTGTGCTGCCATTACAGTCTGAAACATGCATCTGGTGACACCAGCTGCTGTGCTCTGTCCTGCAGGTGCATGCCTGCCAGAGGTCCTCCTACGAGCAGCACTGGCCACATGCCTGTGTGGCAGATCTGCAGTCATTACACTGACACCATGGTGTGAAGACACACCTTCTGTAGCCACCACACATTCCTGTTCCAAGTTAACACATGCTGACTGTCCTTCCTCTATGGCCACTGGTGATGGGGTATGTGTCAGCATGAGAACTGTGTGCGGGGAAGAGGGGGGCATAGCTGGGATGGCAACCATTGGCACAGATTCAGCCCCTGACAAACCTGCCTGTACCTCATGCATATGTTCATCACTGCTAGAGTCTGTGGGGACACTAACATCAGATGGACCGCAGGAGGGTAATGCACATACATCACCTGTGAATGCAAAGAAAGACTCTACATTACAATAGACACACAAAGACGCACACAGACACACACAGACACACAGACACACCGACAGAGCAGCCAGCACAGACACAGACACAGAGACAGACACACAGACAGACACAGACACACAGACACAGACACACAGACAGACCATGCATGTGATTTGACAGGCGGCATGCAGCATATATGTGATACAGCAGGCGGCATGCAGCTCAGACATTAATAGTGGTAGTTAGCATACATCCCTGGGTTGCACACAACAGCAAGCAGTTGTCATATCAGAAGCCATGCAGTTCACACAATCATGGTAGTAAGCATGCATCCCTGTGTTACAGCATGTGGATCAGCACAGGTTAACAGTACACATGGCTGATGTGACCTTGACATTAACATGTAGTATGACATGTAGTCTACGTGTGCATTGACATGCATACATGTCTGACACGATGGTGTCCTGACACATGTACAGCGGTGTAATGGGTATCACATTGCAGTGTTGTATGTATGCCCTACAGATAGAATGCACTTTTAGCAGATGTGCATGAGCATTGAATGGTAGTATGAGGCATCTACATTGCTATACAGTGTGAAGTACGGACACTGTGCAATTGCATGGCATCATGAGACGTCTATATTGCTATACAGTGTGGAATACACACACAGTGCATAGCCATGACTGCGTGCATACACATTACATAACTACTGTGGATTGTGACCCACGTCGCTGAGGTGTATACACACTAAACCATGCTGTGTCATGTGACAGGTCACTGGAAGACCTATGGATGACACCCCTGCACAACTACTAAAATGTCTTAGCTGCCTGGCAGCTGTGTCCACACATGGCAGACTTGTCAATACTCCATGCCCACATGACATTTATGTACCACACACACGAGGTGCACGGCTGACAGTGATGTCCAACAGCAGGAAGGAAATGTACGGTATCTGTAGCCTGATGTAGTGTCTATGTCTGTGGAAGCTGTACAGGTGACTACTGTCATGCTATGACAAACACATCTTATATGGTCGAATTGTGACACCTCCAAAGCTGTGCACAGGCTTTTAGGATGTCCAGTGTTCCACATCAACTATATAGCCATTCAACAAAGGCTATAGTTGGACCATGTGTGGACAATGTGCAACAGGGTGTATACACATCACATCTACTGTGTGTTGCTACATGTCTCTGGCTATCCTCCATGGCCATGTGTGAACATGTGTTGGCCAAATGTTTGTGATGGCCGTCTATCTTGCATGTCTGTGTTGTCCCATATGACATACAGCCATAGATGTCAGATATGTCACTGTCCACAGGGTTATGCAGACAAAGGGTTGTATGTATGGTATATGGGGTATGTATTATGGGATAATGAGACAATATTGCAGCGAACACTACATGTCTGGGACATGTCAGATGGCACATCACAATGTGTGCACCCATTGCAGGGGCATATTCCACAATGGTGAATCCTGTGGGCTGCCCATATCCCAGCTCACTGTGTGGTACTGTTTGTACCACATGTTGTTCTAATTTATAGTACATATTCCTACATTGAACAACACCTCCACCATTGTATGCACAGCTGTCCACACATCTAGCAATGACAGATACTGTGGTTTCATGTCGGTGCTTCATTTAATTTGTATATATTGCACATGGGAGCCAGTGTGATTGATGTGACCTGTATATCGTGACTGGACCATACATTATGTGTACATGTGTAAACTGGCCACATGGCGAATAGATCTATGCATTAACATGCCTGATACTGATAACTGTCTCACCTGCAATGGACTGATGTCTATGTAGCATGCCAGAGGTACATGTATAGGATAGACACAGCAGTTTGAACATTATCCATGAGTGTATGATAGCTACAGGGTGCACTGTGCATGTTAACAAATTTGCCTGTACAATAGCATATAGTATGCACATGTGTGCATACACAGGGTAGCATACTATAGTATGCGGCATGTGTGTAAACATACCTTGCATATGATGTTACATTACATATTGTACAGTGACACATGCAACTAAATGGGATATAATAGTTATATGTGCAGTAGTGACTTACCAGGCAACTCCAGGCTTGGTGGTTGGGAGACACCCACCTCCAAGATGGCAGCTAGTATTTGTGGATGCTGTTCTGAGGGTTTCCACAGGCTGGCCAGTAGCTCCTCTGTAGGTGTGAGTGGGGGCTGGTTTGGTGGCCCACCACCTGTTCTACCTTGTTCCCTGGTGATTGCATTGGCATGCTGTTTCATAAGTCATATCAGGTCTGTGCAGTGTCTGCGCACCTGCTGGTAGGTGCGGTTATGGCCACCCACATCATTAACCCTCCTGCAAAGTTCCGCCACTGGTCGTCACGCTGCTGGGCATGCTGTGGCACATGGCTGAACAACACCTCATAGTTATCATGGAGGCACGGTATGAGGGCATCATCCTCTAGGTGACTATACGCTGGCAGGTGTGAATTTGGCATTATCTGAAAGACATAATGATGGAGACAGATCACAGTATCACAGAGATGTACAGAGATACAGCTGCACATAAATTTGTATTAAATCTAGTACATATGAACAGTTATCTTTGTAAATCATCATGACACTGACACAACTGACATGTTTGTGTCACACACATGTAACACCTGTTGTGCATTGGATATCATCACCATATATGTGTGTCACCTCATTACATTGCTCATACTCCATGTGAATGCTGTCTTGATGTGGGCATGTCTGTTTGCCTGTACTGGTGTTCTTACCTATCAGCACATGCCTGGATGTGTCCACGGTAATGCTGTTGACCTTGATGCTGTGTATATGTCACATATCAACACATACACTGCCTTAACGGACATGAGCAGTGACAATGCAGACATGTGCATGAAAACCTTTACATGCATGTGTTTTGCCATATACATCTACGGCACTGTACAGCAGTTCAACATCCCGCCATATATCGCCTGTGTTGCGCATGTGATACACATGGGACAATGCCTAGCTGGACGTTATTCGCAGGGATGGTTATCAACTATAGCATGTATGAGCAAGGTTTTCTAGCTGTATCCGACAGCTATTTTGCCACCACCAGGTGCATCAGTGCCACATTACTGATCCAGACAGTTAATGATACATCTACCATGCGGTCATCGCACCATGTATGACTGAGATGACATGTGCAGCTTTGATGGACAGGGTTGCATGATATGGCAGGAGTATGTAACATGCATGGCACAATGATCTGTCCAGCATGTGGCGATCCTTGTAGTAGGAAGGTGGCTATCCATGACATATGTCTTTGAGATCAGGATATGTACATGTAGCATGTCCAACATCACAGTGTTGCACATGTCTTTATACAAGGTAGCCAGCATGCTGCATAGTGGAGGTGAGGATTGTGAAGGCTGGTGTCACCCATCCACGCATGGCCAATACCCCTTAAAGCTGATATGTGATCCGATATTTGTCACCTGAGTGCTGAGTATGCCTGTCCAATGATCTTCATGCTCATGGATGGCACCCTGTCATGACATGGGTGCCTCGTGATCACGTAATAGGCCTGGAGACATCACCAGCTCAGGGAGGTGAACTGCACAGCACCATCCCTTACACACAGTGTCCATAATGTTGACCGATGCCTAGGTGGTAGTTAATGGGTACAGGGTTATTCACCTAGCGGTGACAATGCTATTAGCAGCTGTCAGATTGTGCACATATGTCACGACTTCACCCACAAAGCCCATTCTGTATGTTGTCCACAACACCGATACACCTATTGCTCCTAGGTCATGGCCATTCACATCCTTACATACGCAGATGCCTCCCATTTGTCTATGTGTTATGGGCTACAATGACGGGGGAGTACAAAGCATTAACCCTGTTTTACTGTAGCTGCCACTGGTGTGATATGCACATGTCGCTCAGACACCTTTATAGTGTTGCTTCTGTCAATAGGCCACTGGTAGAATACTCCTGTGACATATGAAGGTACATCTAGTATACTCAGTGTAGCTGGAACACAGTATGGGTGATGATGTCCTATGACCTATCACAGGTATGCTATGCAGTGTGAAATCATCCGTACTGTCATCTACATCTGTACTGCTAACATCTACGTTGATAAAGGTTCATAGACTTGCAGACCATACTCAGCAGAGTAATAGTGTAGTGCATCCAATTATGACTGGCGTCTCCACTTGTGGGTTGCAGTAGGTTTATATTATCCAACACCCTGTCTGTATCGCATATTTATGCTCAGCACTTGTTCAGAGCATGTAAGCACTTCATGAGCTACTAATTACTATAGAACCCATTCTAACTCATTCCCTAAAAGTGCACAGCTTACTTACAGTACAACAGCTGTTGTACACACGCATTACTCACATATCTTGTGAGACACGGTTGAATATACAGGCATGTCCAAGTGTCACTTACCAGTGTTATTGCCTGTCTATATGATGAATATGGCAAACATGAGGCAATAGAGCAATTGTCTCATGTACATAGTCAATGCTCACCTCCCAACATACGACACTACAGCCTGTGGGAGATGCACATATGTAGCAATGCTGGGGTAATGCCCTCCAACCCAGGTTAAACTGACATTCATGTGGGGACATTAAACATTTGCAACACATCCCACTCATCACATAGTCTCACTAGATCTCCACCACCACAGGCCACACATAGTATGACTACAACATTTGCAGAACCTCTCCATACTCTGTGTAGGCAACAGAGGCAGCCCCCATCACCAAACACAACACCAGTTACTTATAGCCCACAGACTCATGTGTGCCCATCAACTACAGCCAATAGGGTGTTATAACATACTCAACACACCAGTCATAGGTGACTCTGTAGGCGGTCACACTGATGTCCCACTCAGCAGGCTACACAAGGCGATAGTCGCTTACATCTGGCTGTCGGGTAACAGGATCCATAACATAACCTATGCACCCATGCCACACTTCACCAGGTACAATTTGACTGTCATTCTCTATGTTAGTGTGAATGCCCTGAGATGTAACTTCCTGTACTACATGTACAGGGACATGCAATAGCTCTCCGGTCTTGTAGCCCAGAAGATATCGCCCAAGCCCTGAGAAGCATTCTGCATTCATCCAGACTGATACCACTGTACAACGACTGAATGTTTCACTTCAACAGTTGCCTATGCTTCTGCTGTCATTCCACAGTCATCCAGTATCTGTCTGGTTTGAATGACATGGTCAACAAGATATGATGCTTTGGCACAGATAACCTGCACCTGTTGGCCCTGGGATTACAGATAATATGTAAGGCTCTTGCTGCTCCTATAATGTCTGTCTTGGACAGTTTCCAATAACATATTCACCACTAGAACAGGAACAGGCAAGTAAAACCTGAGGTAATGTTACTCAATGCTTGACATGTTCATCTCTAATGCACTCAGGTGAGGCACTCCTTATAATGGACCTCTTCGATATCTCTGCAGTGACTGGGACCTGCCTCTAGGCTCGGAGAGCACACCTGCACTGACAGGTTATACGAGACCACACCTTTCAGTCATGTAACCAGGACAGGAACAACCATGGTGGAGGTGTGTCCATATTTCAAGGATGTATACACCTCCAGGCTGGTTACTTAGCACAATGCATCAGAGGTGATCCACATACAACTAACTGTGGCCAGAAGTGCTATACACATTGTAACTTGCTATGGATTCCACACCATACCCCACGGTTACCGGCCCTCATTTCTTGGTGTACTGGACAGTAGGGTTCAGACAGGAACTACTGATGTGAGACTGACGCTACCCCACACTTAACTGGGATACCTAATCATGTACCGACACATTAGGCCAAGCTTTCTGGGATTCATAACCTCCACTCAGCTGGTTCAACCCATACACACCACCACCAAGGCAAACAATATCCTAGACATGGACATTACCAACATGTGACTGGTGTTCCACACCTGGGGTTATCCTCTCATTGGTAGTTTCCAAATGTATGCTAATCACCCTTGTTATCCACATCAGGCAACACACCCTTTATGGAATACACAGTACAATATTTCTACAAGGCCTACTTCAGACGTCTTATGACAGCGGTAGTAAACGTCATGACACCCGTTCAGATGAACAATGTACTTACAAATGCTGAAACATGCACCAGTGCACTTCATTAGCTCCCAAACAGAGCCATGATGGTACCCACCAGATAACGGACGCCACTCTGGGGGTCCAGTTCCATGAACATAATGTACAACAAAAGGTGGAGGCTGTTGCAAAGTGGAGTACAATCCCATAGGTGGGTAGCTCACTGGTCAGCCTCAGTAGGACTCCGGTATCCCTTATCACATCCTCCAAAGCTAGCTACATAAACATTTCTGCGACACATTCCAAGGACTACCACAAAGCATTATGGAGGTATGTCAGTACTCGATGGCAATACCCACATCTGCTCTGACATATGACGGTTAGGCAGGAACATTACAGAACCGACTGATATTGGCAACATCCTGGCAGATAGGTTCAATGCTAACTTTACACCCTCTCACTCCCTACAGGGCCAAAATCTATACAGGAACAATGCAGAGCCCCTGCGGTCACAACTACGCAGTTCCAACCTGCACTCTCTAAGGCCTGGAGCACAGACTTCATGTGACCGTAAAACATCCCAGGCTGTGATTTACACAAACCTCAGAACGACACGGCTCCCCCACTTGGCCACCAGATTCACTACTTGCCTTGTATCAGACATTGTGGCCCTGAATGGCATACAGCAACAGTTATCACACTCCACACAGGTGGCACCACAATGAACCAGAAGGACTATTGCCCTATACTCCTGACTGGACTGTTCTGCAAGGCTATGGGGCACATCATCATGGAAGTCATTCACAGAGACATTGGTGGGCTCCAGACCTTTGATGCCACCCAGGTTGGATTTGTTAGGGCCAGACCATGGCTCCTACACCTGGTGGACTCCTTTGATACAGTTAACAGGGTAGTTGATGTCAGTAAGGTTGTCCACACAGCCTACATTGTCCTCTCATTGGCTTTCAGCACCATTTTCCATTCTGGCATTGACAACATACACATCCACCTGCACATCGACCCCTAAGTCTTGAGATGTTATGCAAAGTGGCTCACGGACAGGACCCACATAATGAGGGTAGCATACTGTAGTACCTACTGTAATTCAGTTACACTTGGCTTACCAGAGTCTTCTGTCATAGGGCCCCTCATGTTCGGTATATGCTTCCCTGAGGTACAGGCTAGTACAGAGGGACTTTCCTTGAATAGTTTTCCAGACAACTGCAAACAAGGAGCCATGATTGATCCACCAGCTGATACAGACACCCTCCATAAGGGTGTCACTGTGACGGATACCTGGTGTCGATAACATGGCCTCAAGCTGCATGACACAAGGTGCATAGACATCCCCTTTGGATTACACCAATCACTCACTGACTATCACATAGGTAGTAGTCCCCTACATACATGTGACATTATACAGGATCTTCGTACACATATATATCACCCACTCCTTTGATAACCATATTGCCAATGTGGCATGGATATCCTTCTACATGGCCATCCTTGTCTGTAATGGGTTTGTAGGTGGAACAAAGGCATCCATTGTACCTCTATACTCCTGACGATGACACATGTTCAAGGGTACAACATCCCTTTTGGGGTGTACCTTACAGAACAGCAAAGGCTTTACATGCCACAACATTAACACACCATGAGGATTATTGACCTCGAAGGATGACGTATGCGGCACAACTACAGACACCACAACTGTACACATTTGCATACTCAGGGGTGACCTCTGCTGAACATACAGGGCCCATGTCCACAACAATATTGATGGATATACTCCACATAAGCAACATAAGCAAAAGCCACTGAGAGCAACATGCTCATGGATATGTACATAAATGCAGCGATGAGTGGGACGTGCTTGAGGGATACATTCCTGAACCAGACACTCACCATGCTTTGGAACATGATTCCTATATACATCAAGCAGGGACACTCTTCATGAGAAACCTCAATGGGTGGATGGGAGACACACATGTACGCCAGGGATCACTGCAGTGGCTGTACTGTACACAGGTGCAGGTAACACATGGCTCTGCTGTTCACAGACACAGGACACTACCCTAGGGAGGTGCCGGTGAAAACACTGTAGTTGGGCTTACAAATGGACTTGACCAGACAGCATAGTACCTAACTATGAACCTGTGAAGCTATTACATGTCCTTTGTGCATGGATAATTGAGTAGGTCTTCCATTTCAATTAGCTATCATGCTGTTACAGTGTCCCATGACTACAAGCCATATGTATCCTGTTATTGTGTATTGTACATGCCAATAGACATACCTTTTGTTTGCATGATATAACAGTTATGCTGTGTAAACTATCTGACATATCTACCTACAATACTGTACATTACACATATTTTAAACATTATTCCATAATGCAAAGCATACTTGCACAGCAGGACCACCTTAGGCATGTTATTCTCGTTATTTGCCCATACACATGCCTTCTGTGACAGTATATCAACATATACTATCCTGCTATGGCACGCACTTGTTGGACAAACCCTACCATTGACGGCGGGTGGTGTGGAATTGTTGTGTTTAAAGCCCTCATGTAGCATCCCTTGTGGTGTATGAAATGTTTACATTGTGGCCCACAGCAGGACACACAATTTCTACAAGCGTTACTATGCTCAATAAGACATCACTACATAATACCTTTACCCACTTTATGCATTGCATACACTTTAATTAATATAAAACAGGCTCTACATACACTAACATACTGAGTGTTCTACATACCTTGCTAGCATTCAGAGTCTTCGTAAATATCTCTCTTACACCTTTACTGTTTAAACGGTTCTATGGTATGAGCATACGGTTTGAATGTATGGCAAGGCATCCTTATATACGTAGATACCTGTAACATGTGGTATCCTGCCACCAGTTGGTGTTCCTGAGTAAATTATTACATGCACATCAGCTGTGCAGCTACTCCATTCGCCAATTACGTGGCAACAGTGGGGTATAATTGAATTCTCCACTTGGGCGTTGCCCTTTTGCCCTACCTTCAGGGAGACGGCCTGTATGTGTTTTGTTGTGAGGAATTGCAACTGCTATTTGGAGAGACACGGATATTTTGAATTCATGTCCCCCGTGGATTGTGTGTGATGGCTAGAGTATGTGGTTCTACATGTGAGTGTACCTGACATCTCAACCATCTGATAAGGGACTATTGCAAACAAAACCTGTAACATCGCCGTCTGTTCCATTATACAACAGCTATGATTTCACATGGCGCCATTACAAATGTATCTCTCACAAGGTATGTTAACGCTTCTGCAGATGTAATTGAGTGAGTGGATGTTTGTGATGTTATTACAGTCTGTATTGCAATTGTTTGGGTGGGGGAGATGTAGGTGGGTGTACATAGCATATACAGGTTTGTGGGGACTGCATTTCTACATATTCCATATATGTGTGTGGGCTCCTTCCCTAATTGAAGACCTATCATTTAGTAGACTAAAACTATGGTTGTTGCAGGCTTATACATTGAGCCATTGTTAATTGGTTCCTATATAGCATGCAGGTGATGTTGATACTTCAATACCTCTGTAAATACATCAATATGTAAGGGAATGTTACTAAATGACAGCTGTCTCATGTATTTCTGTCACAGATATTTGCACTCATTGCAGTTGTGTTGGTGACTGAGCCTCTTTGGCATGGGTTTGCCACCTTTTCAAATGGCCATAGTGGGACATTTGCAGGACACACATTGGTGTTTACAGGCCGACACATACCCATGGTTAGTACCCAGGATAGAACGTACTTTTATCCTAAATACATACTTATTCTTGTAGCACTTTAGCTACTTATCATGTTTCATGCAACATTTACATATTTTAGATACAGGAATAACTATTTAATGCAACTATTACATAATATATGGGACATAATTATGTCCTACAATCTCGGACATTTGCCCTTTTTAATATTTGTTGTCAGGACACAACTGCCCAGGAGGGCTGTCCCTCTTAAAGTGGGACAGGTGGTAACCGTATGCCTACGCCAGCTATGACCACACCTACTGTAATGATCTACCTCCAAGTTAACACTAACAGACACATAATGCAAACACACACACACATTACAGTCCCACGGAAATGCACACGGCACCCTCAACACACACTTACACAGACTACAGCAATCACAAACACAGTTGAACACAGTACCTACCTGGAGCGCAGCACCGGCAGCAATAACTAAATGTCCCTTAACATCGCGATAATATTACTCGCGGCTCTAGTGTTCGGTACTGTGGTCTTTCGGTCTTTAAGCCTCGTGATTACGTGTGTCGGTATGTGAAACATTCGATAGTTGGCAGTATCCTATTTATTTGTACCTCAGGACTGGCAAGACCAGACAGGAGGAGAAGGCAACTACACACACCACAAAACCAGCCTCACATAATGCTACCACACCACTGAATCAAACACATAAACACACAAGACATACTCGGAGGCTCTGAGTAAAAATTTACCTAAACAGCAGAGGCCTCCAAAGCAGACACCCAAACAACTGCTACCTCAAGACACCCCACAAGCAACACATAAACCACAAAAGCAGTGTGCAAAGCAGTCACAGCTCTTAAGGCCAAATACAACACCAAACATACTTGTCATAGGTGACTCCATAGTCAGACACACTGACGTCCCACTCACCAGGCTGAACAAGGAGAGGGTCACAGTAAGCTGCCTATTGGGCTAGAATCCGCCACATAACACAAGCACTCTGGTCACTCCACGGCAAGTACAAATATGACACAGTCATTGTCCATGCTGGGCATGCTCACACAATTAGTAGCACACATCTGTTTGGAATGTACTGTGTGTCCATCTACACAACGCATACTGGGCATGCCCACACACTTATTAAATCTAAGGGCTGTCTTGTATGCACATGGATTCTAAACATGGAAGGCCACAGTGTGTCGATAGTGAACATTGTTAGCACGAACACTGCACTACATATATCTGACACCAGTCGTCAGTGCTAGATGTGTAGTGTTCATAATCGCAGCTGACAATCCAGGTCCAACAATGGGGAATACGGACATCTCTGCAGTGAGGAACACCTGGCATATGGCACAGTTGTGTACAATAGCACTACCACCGTATATCTCAGATACAGACATGTGGGCCATAAGACCATGACGGACAGCTCCAGGTGTTAGTGTCCCCACGTATATGAAGGCCACTCACATGTACTGACCAGTACACACTCAAGAGCCATCACAGATGTCTCAGGTGCAGATCACAGTGGTAAATGCCGCATTCTACTATGTAGCCCTCAGACATCACCATGTCCTTGGATCAGCAACACACATCCATACATTACTACAACATCATGTTACTCATGACCAGTGGACTGTACATAGGTCTACAGAAACTGTGCAGACTACACATGTACTGAAAGGGTTCCATCATGTGTTATGCAATGCAATGATACCACTGTTCATAACCAGGTCGGCTCTACACATAACAGGGGCACTGGGTCTTATACAGCTGTAACAGATGACTGTTGCTGTACACCAAAAAACACTCATATTTGGAAATGACATACATGTAATTGCTGTGGATATATACATGGCCCACACACACACACACACACACACACACACACACACACACACACACACACACACACACAGCACATATGTACATAGCATAGCTTTTGCTGTCCTCCGTGCAGACAAGTGGCTAAAGCAATCAGACACATGCACATGGAAGGTAGGTCCCTGGCTGTTGAATGCTAACAGTACATAAGGTAGCAATGTTGACTGAGGTAACATTCCCTCTGTACTAGTTACCCATGACAACCATCATATCATACAACAGTCCATGTGTCATGTATGTCATCACACATGTCCACCAATTGCAATGCATACAAACATGGCTACATGACAGGAATGTAGGACCAACACACATGTACATGTAGTGGTGTGCATTCAGCTACCATGCATGTGCAGTAGCTGATGTATGCAGTTCATCTGTGTCTAACTACAACATGCAGTTGCAATGCAGCCCCATCATTGACACCTGTATATGGTGAAATACTGACAGTACGGTAGGATGTACATCAGGTATGGATGGATGTGTGTACATAAAGTGGTGGTCCACCTTTGCAGATTGATGTTTGCTGAAGACAGCTCACAGGTGTGTCACAAGCCATCCTACCATGACATGTGCAAACAGTACGCTATGTTACTGTTACTTGAAGGTGAAGACATACAACCTACACAGTGGTCAGGGTGTTACTGAATGTAAATCACTTGACACCTGTAACACTTACATCCTCCCATGTGCATATAGCAGCACAATTGCCGAAGGTAGCGTTGGTACACATAATGTGGCCAGTACTGCTGCATGTCTGTCAGACGTGTCATCATATAGCAGGTGTATGATTCACAGTACTGCCATGTGTGTTTGCTTGTGTGACCATATATGCCACGTATGGTGGGGAATACATCCCAGTTGTTACACACCCCTGTTCACTGTTGTAGAGATCTGTACATACTGCAGTGTAGAAAGCAAGAAATAGACAGGGTGGTGTGTATCACACACATGTCAGCTATCTGTACGTGAATGACATTTGCGGACTCCACAGTTTGTGTGTGTGTGTGTGTGTGTGTGTGTGTGTGTGTGTGTGTGTGTGTGTGTGTGTGTATGTATGGCTGTCTGGTGCATGGAGTGAGGGTGTATGCTACCATACAGAACAGATGGTGATGCAGTCTACTACCCTGTTGATGCCGTCGGTCTCAGCCTTACTGGCTACCTGTACATGTTCATTCTCTGTGTCGTGTCATGTGGGTGCACAGTACTGTGAAGGTGATTACCACATAGGCAGGGGTCCTCACCTCAGCACTATCAAGTGTGCATTATTGTGTCGTTGACCCCGTGAGTGTGGGCATGTTACTATGTGTTTCTGTGTATGTCTGTGCATGTTCTCATCCTGTAATGTGAAAGTGTATTACTGCTACACAGTGAGGCCTCATGCTATCAACTGGCCTCTAACCTTGACATCAGCCAGACCGCTGTGTAAACCCCCCGCACCATGTCACTGTACCTGTGATGTGTCCCGGTATTAATGTCGCATCTCTAGCCACTGTAACCTATTAAACAGCTCACATGCTTCTGGATCAGTAGATGTGTGGACATCTGTGGAATGGTAGACTTTCTAACAGTGAGGTTGAGGCTACGTATAGCATGCTGGTATTGCCATACATGCCTGTGAGTACTCCACATTTACAAATGGGAAACTGCAAACACTGCTACTTATTGGCACATGCAATTAGACCTTAAGGAGGGAAGCAGGGCATTATTACCAACATGCTGTTACTGTTGTTACCAAGACACATACTGTAAACATATAACAATGCATTTTAAGCCTGTACTACATGGTATGTCTGGTGCATGTCAACAGTACACAACAACTGTAATATACACTTATCTCACTATTCTCTTCACCCTGTGCATCAGACCATATGAGCATGTCGCTGCACCGATGGTGTGGATGACAGGGATGCGGCACAGGCATCATCATATGCACAGGGTGATAATGTTTGCCAGGGGCATAGGCTGCACCAGTGGATGATATCATGTGTGTGGGTTAGGGCCGGTGATCTGATTGGACATGTGTGGTTGTTATGCATGTTGGTGTTGCGGTGCCTTACAGATGTTACTGCTGTGTGCATGTATGTGTGCACACAGTTCTGCCATGTGTCCAGCCTACACAGGGGTATTATTGACAGCTCCAGATTGTACAGACCAGGATGTACAGCTCACTGCCTCTGGCCACGTGACCTGTGCCTACCAGGGGTTGCACGGGCACTACCAGGCAGAGGTACAGATTGGCTACTGTCTGATGACACATGTCCACTGGAACCGTGTCCCCACTGGGAATGTCCAGGGCCACGTCCATGTGGCCTGCTGTGTCCTGGTGTGGACAGCGCAGCAGCAGCTGCACTACTACTGCTACCGGCACTTTGGGAGCGGGCATGTGAGGTAGCTCATTCACGTTGACCTGCACCAGGTGTTGTAGCTGGCCTATGTCCACGTGGCCTATGCCTCACTCCTACCAGATGTTCCAGCACAGACAGCTCACACTCGCGGATTGCCATGCCATGGTCAAGGATTCCAACCATGTCACCCAAGCGCCTGTCCAGAACATCAGCAATCTGCTGTTGAGCATTTGCCAATGCCTGGATGTTGTCGTTTAAAGAATGTATAGTAGCCCTCTGAAGCCTCTGCCCTTCTCTGTTCTGCCATTCAGCACATGCCTGTGCTGCCATTACAGTCTGAAACATGCATCTGGTGACACCAGCTGCTGTGCTCTGTCCTGCAGGTGCATGCCTGCCAGAGGTCCTCCTACGAGCAGCACTGGCCACATGCCTGTGTGGCAGATCTGCAGTCATTACACTGACACCATGGTGTGAAGACACACCTTCTGTAGCCACCACACATTCCTGTTCCAAGTTAACACATGCTGACTGTCCTTCCTCTATGGCCACTGGTGATGGGGTATGTGTCAGCATGAGAACTGTGTGCGGGGAAGAGGGGGGCATAGCTGGGATGGCAACCATTGGCACAGATTCAGCCCCTGACAAACCTGCCTGTACCTCATGCATATGTTCATCACTGCTAGAGTCTGTGGGGACACTAACATCAGATGGACCGCAGGAGGGTAATGCACATACATCACCTGTGAATGCAAAGAAAGACTCTACATTACAATAGACACACAAAGACGCACACAGACACACACAGACACACAGACACACACAGACACACAGACACAGACACAGAGACAGACACACAGACAGACACAGACACACAGACACAGACACACAGACAGACCATGCATGTGATTTGACAGACGGCATGCAGCATATATGTGATACAGCAGACGGCATGCAGCTCAGACATTAATAGTGGTAGTTAGCATACATCCCTGGGTTGCACACAACAGCAAGCAGTTGTCATATCAGAAGCCATGCAGTTCACACAATCATGGTAGTAAGCATGCATCCCTGTGTTACAGCATGTGGATCAGCACAGGTTAACAGTACACATGGCTGATGTGACCTTGACATTAACATGTAGTATGACATGTAGTCTGCTTACGTGTGCATTGACATGCATACATGTCTGACACGATGGTGTCCTGACACATGTACAGCGGTGTAATGGGTATCACATTGCAGTGTTGTATGTATGCCCTACAGATAGAATGCACTTTTAGCAGATGTGCATGAGCATTGAATGGTAGTATGAGGCATCTACATTGCTATACAGTGTGAAGTACGGACACTGTGCAATTGCATGGCATCATGAGACGTCTATATTGCTATACAGTGTGGAATACACACACAGTGCATAGCCATGACTGCGTGCATACACATTACATAACTACTGTGGATTGTGACCCACGTCGCTGAGGTGTATACACACTAAACCATGCTGTGTCATGTGACAGGTCACTGGAAGACCTATGGATGACACCCCTGCACAACTACTAAAATGTCTTAGCTGCCTGGCAGCTGTGTCCACACATGGCAGACTTGTCAATACTCCATGCCCACATGACATTTATGTACCACACACACGAGGTGCACGGCTGACAGTGATGTCCAACAGCAGGAAGGGAAATGTACGGTATCTGTAGCCTGATGTAGTGTCTATGTCTGTGGAAGCTGTACAGGTGACTACTGTCATGCTATGACAAACACATCTTATATGGTCGAATTGTGACACCTCCAAAAGCTGTGCACAGGCTTTTAGGATGTCCAGTGTTCCACATCAACTATATAGCCATTCAACAAAGGCTATAGTTGGACCATGTGTGGACAATGTGCAACAGGGTGTATACACATCACATCTACTGTGTGTTGCTACATGTCTCTGGCTATCCTCCATGGCCATGTGTGAACATGTGTTGGCCAAATGTTTGTGATGGCCGTCTATCTTGCATGTCTGTGTTGTCCCATATGACATACAGCCATAGATGTCAGATATGTCACTGTCCACAGGGTTATGCAGACAAAGGGTTGTATGTATGGTATATGGGGTATGTATTATGGGATAATGAGACAATATTGCAGCCGGAACACTACATGTCTGGGACATGTCAGATGGCACATCACAATGTGTGCACCCATTGCAGGGGCATATTCCACAATGGTGAATCCTGTGGGCTGCCCATATCCCAGCTCACTGTGTGGTACTGTTTGCGTACCACACATGTTGTTCTAATTTATAGTACATATTCCTACATTGAACAACACCTCCACCATTGTATGCACAGCTGTCCACACATCTAGCAATGACAGATACTGTGGTTTCATGTCGGTGCTTCATTTAATTTGTATATATTGCACATGGGGAGCCAGTGTGATTGATGTGACCTGTATATCGTGACTGGACCATACATTATGTGTACATGTGTAAACTGGCCACATGGCGAATAGATCTATGCATTAACATGCCTGATACTGATAACTGTCTCACCTGCAATGGACTGATGTCTGTGCAGCATGCCAGAGGTACCTGTTTAGGGGTGACACAGCAGTTTGAACATTATCCATGACTGTATGACAGCTACAGGGTGCACTGTGCATGTTAACACATTCGCCTGTACAATAGCATATAGTATGCACATGTGTGCATACACAGGGTAGCATACTATAGTATGCGGCATGTGTGTAAACATACCTTGCATATGATGTTACATTACATATTGTACAGTGACACATGCAACTAAATGGGATATAATAGTTATATGTGCAGTAGTGACTTACCAGGCAACTCCAGGCTTGGTGGTTGGGAGACACCCACCTCCAAGATGGCAGCTAGTATTTGTGGATGCTGTTCTGAGGGTTTCCACAGGCTGGCCAGTAGCTCCTCTGTAGGTGTGAGTGGGGGCTGGTTTGGTGGCCCACCACCTGTTCTACCTTGTTCCCTGGTGATTGCATTGGCATGCTGTTTCGCAAGTCATATCAGGTCTGTGCAGTGTCTGCGCACCTGCTGGTAGGTGCGGTTATGGCCACCCACATCATTAACCCTCCTGCAAAGTTCCGCCACAGGTCGTCACGCTGCTGGGCATGCTGTGGCACATGGCTGAACAACACCTCATAGTTATCATGGAGGCACGGTATGAGGGCATCATCCTCTAGGTGACTATACGCTGGCAGGTGTGAATTTGGCATTATCTGAAAGACATAATGATGGAGACAGATCACAGTATCACAGAGATGTACAGAGATACAGCTGCACATAAATTTGTATTAAATCTAGTACATATGAACAGTTATCTTTGTAAATCATCATGACACTGACACAACTGACATGTTTGTGTCACACACATGTAACACCTGTTGTGCATTGGATATCATCACCATATATGTGTGTCACCTCATTACATTGCTCATACTCCATGTGAATGCTGTCTTGATGTGGGCATGTCTGTTTGCCTGTACTGGTGTTCTTACCTATCAGCACATGCCTGGATGTGTCCACGGTAATGCTGTTGACCTTGATGCTGTGTATATGTCACATATCAACACATACACTGCCTTAACGGACATGAGCAGTGACAATGCAGACATGTGCATGAAAACCTTTACATGCATGTGTTTTGCCATATACATCTACACGGCACTGTACAGCAGTTCAACATCCTGCCATATATCGCCTGTGTTGCGCATGTGATACACATGGGACAATGCCTAGCTGGACGTTATTCGCAGGGATGGTTATCAACTATAGCATGTATGAGCAAGGTTTTCTAGCTGTATCCGACAGCTATTTTGCCACCACCAGGTGCATCAGTGCCACATTACTGATCCAGACAGTTAATGATACATCTACCATGCGGTCATCGCACCATGTATGACTGAGATGACATGTGCAGCTTTGATGGACAGGGTTGCATGATATGGCAGGAGTATGTAACATGCATGGCACAATGATCTGTCCAGCATGTGGCGATCCTTGTAGTAGGAAGGTGGCTATCCATGACATATGTCTTTGAGATCAGGATATGTACATGTAGCATGTCCAACATCACAGTGTTGCACATGTCTTTATACAAGGTAGCCAGCATGCTGCATAGTGGAGGTGAGGATTGTGAAGGCTGGTGTCACCCATCCACGCATGGCCAATACCCCTTAAAGCTGATATGTGATCCGATATTTGTCACCTGAGTGCTGAGTATGCCTGTCCAATGATCTTCATGCTCATGGATGGCACCCTGTCATGACATGGGTGCCTCGTATGACTACGTAATAGGCCTGGAGACATCACCAGCTCAGGGAGGTGAACTGCACAGCACCATCCCTTACACACAGTGTCCATAATGTTGACCGATGCCTAGGTGGTAGTTAATGGGTACAGGGTTATTCACCTAGCGGTGACAATGCTATTAGCAGCTGTCAGATTGTGCACATATGTCACGCACTTCACCCACAAAGCCCATTCTGTATGTTGTCCACAACACCGATACACCTATTGCTCCTAGGTCATGGCCATTCACATCCTTACATACGCAGATGCCTCCCATTTGTCTATGTGTTATGGGCTACAATGACGGGGGAGTACAAAGCATTAACCCTGTTTTACTGTAGCTGCCACTGGTGTGATATGCACATGTCGCTCAGACACCTTTTATAGTGTTGCTTCTGTCAATAGGCCACTGGTAGAATACTCCTGTGACATATGAAGGTACATCTAGTATACTCAGTGTAGCTGGAACACAGTATGGGTGATGATGTCCTATGACCTATCACAGGTATGCTATGCAGTGTGAAATCATCCGTACTGTCATCTACATCTGTACTGCTAACATCTACGTTGATAAAGGTTCATAGACTTGCAGACCATACTCAGCAGAGTAATAGTGTAGTGCATCCAATTATGACTGGCGTCTCCACTTGTGGGTTGCAGTAGGTTTATATTATCCAACACCCTGTCTGTATCGCATATTTATGCTCAGCACTTGTTCAGAGCATGTAAGCACTTCATGAGCTACTAATTACTATAGAACCCATTCTAACTCATTCCCTAAAAGTGCACAGCTTACTTACAGTACAACAGCTGTTGTACACACGTACCTCACATATCTTGTGAGACACGGTTGAATATACAGGCATGTCCAAGTGTCACTTACCAGTGTTATTGCCTGTCTATATGATGAATATGGCAAACATGAGGCAATAGAGCAATTGTCTCATGTACATAGTCAATGCTCACCTCCCAACATACGACACTACAGCCTGTGGGAGATGCACATATGTAGCAATGCTGGGGGTAATGCCCTCTCCAACCCAGGTTAAACTGACATTCATGTGGGGACATTAAACATTTGCAACACATCCCACTCATCACATAGTCTCACTAGATCTCCACCACCACAGGCCACACATAGTATGACTACAACATTTGCAGAACCTCTCCATACTCTCTGTGTAGGCAACAGAGGCAGCCCCCATCACCAAACACAACACCAGTTACTTATAGCCCACAGACTCATGTGTGCCCATCAACTACAGCCAATAGGGTGTTATAACATACTCAACACACCAGTCATAGGTGACTCTGTAGGCGGTCACACTGATGTCCCACTCAGCAGGCTACACAAGGCGATAGTCGCTTACATCTGGCTGTCGGGTAACAGGATCCGCAACATAACCTATGCACCCATGCCACACTTCACCAGGTACAATTTGACTGTCATTCTCTATGTTAGTGTGAATGCCCTGAGATGTAACTTCCTGTACTACATGTACAGGGACATGCAATAGCTCTCCGGTCTTGTAGCCCAGAAGATATCGCCCAAGCCCTGAGAAGCATTCTGCATTCATCCAGACTGATACCACTGTACAACGACTGAATGTTTCACTTCAACAGTTGCCTATGCTTCTGCTGTCATTCCACAGTCATCCAGTATCTGTCTGGTTTGAATGACATGGTCAACAAGATATGATGCTTTGGCACAGATAACCTGCACCTGTTGGCCCTGGGATTACAGATAATATGTAAGGCTCTTGCTGCTCCTATAATGTCTGTCTTGGACAGTTTCCAATAACATATTCACCACTAGAACAGGAACAGGCAAGCAAAACCTGAGGTAATGTTACTCAATGCTTGACATGTTCATCTCTAATGCACTCAGGTGAGGCACTCCTTATAATGGACCTCTTCGATATCTCTGCAGTGACTGGGACCTGCCTCTAGGCTCCGGAGAGCACACCTGCACTGACAGGTTATACGCAGACCACACCTTTCAGTCATGTAACCAGGACAGGAACAACCATGGTGGAGGTGTGTCCATATTTCGCAAGGATGTATACACCTCCAGGCTGGTTACTTAGCACAATGCATCAGAGGTGATCCACATACAACTAACTGTGGCCAGAAGTGCTATACACATTGTAACTTGCTATGGATTCCACACCATACCCCACGGTTACCGGCCCTCATTTCTTGGTGTACTGGACAGTAGGGTTCAGACAGGAACTACTGATGTGAGACTGACGCTACCCCACACTTAACTGGGATACCTAATCATGTACCGACACATTAGGCCAAGCTTTCTGGGATTCATAACCTCCACTCAGCTGGTTCAACCCATACACACCACCACCAAGGCAAACAATATCCTAGACATGGACATTACCAACATGTGACTGGTGTTCCACACCTGGGGTTATCCTCTCATTGGTAGTTTCCAAATGTATGCTAATCACCCTTGTTATCCACATCAGGCAACACACCCTTTATGGAATACACAGTACAATATTTCTACAAGGCCTACTTCAGACGTCTTATGACAGCGGTAGTAAACGTCATGACACCCGTTCAGATGAACAATGTACTTACAAATGCTGAAACATGCACCAGTGCACTTCATTAGCTCCCAAACAGAGCCATGATGGTACCCACCAGATAACGGACGCCACTCTGGGGGTCCAGTTCCATGAACATAATGTACAACAAAAGGTGGAGGCTGTTGCAAAGTGGAGTACAATCCCATGGGTGGGGTAGCTCACTGGTCAGCCTCAGTAGGACTCCGGTATCCCTTATCACATCCTCCAAAGCTAGCTACATAAACATTTCTGCGACACATTCCAAGGACTACCACAAAGCATTATGGAGGTATGTCAGTACTCGATGGCAATACCCACATCTGCTCTGACATATGACGGTTAGGCAGGAACATTACAGAACCGACTGATATTGGCAACATCCTGGCAGATAGGTTCAATGCTAACTTTACACCCTCTCACTCCCTACAGGGCCAAAATCTATACAGGAACAATGCAGAGCCCCTGCGGTCACAACTACGCAGTTCCAACCTGCACTCTCTAAGGCCTGGAGCACAGACTTCATGTGACCGTAAAACATCCCAGGCTGTGATTTACACAAACCTCAGAACGACATGGCTCCCCACTTGGCCACCAGATTCACTACTTGCCTTGTATCAGACATTGTGGCCCCTGAATGGCATACAGCAACAGTTATCACACTCCACACAGGTGGCACCACAATGAACCAGAAGGACTATTGCCCTATACTCCTGACTGGACTGTTCTGCAAGGCTATGGGGCACATCATCATGGAAGTCATTCACAGAGACATTGGTGGGCTCCAGACCTTTGATGCCACCCAGGTTGGATTTGTTAGGGCCAGACCATGGCTCCTACACCTGGTGGACTCCTTTGATACAGTTAACAGGGTAGTTGATGTCAGTAAGGTTGTCCACACAGCCTACATTGTCCTCTCATTGGCTTTCAGCACCATTTTCCATTCTGGCATTGACAACATACACATCCACCTGCACATCGACCCCTAAGTCTTGAGATGTTATGCAAAGTGGCTCACGGACAGGACCCACATAATGAGGGTAGCATACTGTAGTACCTACTGTAATTCAGTTACACTTGGCTTACCAGAGTCTTCTGTCATAGGGCCCCTCATGTTCGGTATATGCTTCCCTGAGGTACAGGCTAGTACAGAGGGACTTTCCTTGAATAGTTTTCCAGACAACTGCAAACAAGGAGCCATGATTGATCCACCAGCTGATACAGACACCCTCCATAAGGGTGTCACTGTGACGGATACCTGGTGTCGATAACATGGCCTCAAGCTGCATGACACAAGGTGCATAGACATCCCCTTTGGATTACACCAATCACTCACTGACTATCACATAGGTAGTAGTCCCCTACATACATGTGACATTATACAGGATCTTCGTACACACATATATATCACCCACTCCTTTGATAACCATATTGCCAATGTGGCATGGATATCCTTCTACATGGCCATCCTTGTCTGTAATGGGTTTGTAGGTGGAACAAAGGCATCCATTGTACCTCTATACTCCTGACGTATGACACATGTTCAAGGGTACAACATCCCTTTTGGGGTGTACCTTACAGAACAGCAAAGGCTTTACATGCCACAACATTAACACACCATGAGGATTATTGACCTCCGAAGGATGACGTATGCGGCACAACTACAGACACCACAACTGTACACATTTGCATACTCAGGGGTGACCTCTGCTGAACATACAGGGCCCATGTCCACAACAATATTGATGGATATACTCCACATAAGCAACATAAGCAAAAGCCACTGAGAGCAACATGCTCATGGATATGTACATAAATGCAACGATGAGTGGGACGTGCTTGAGGGATACATTCCTGAACCAGACACTCACCATGCTTTGGAACATGATTCCTATATACATCAAGCAGGGACACTCTTCATGAGAAACCTCAATGGGTGGATGGGAGACACACATGTACGCCAGGGATCACTGCAGTGGCTGTACTGTACACAGGTGCAGGTAACACATGGCTCTGCTGTTCACAGACACAGGACACTACCCTAGGGAGGTGCCGCCGGTGAAAACACTGTAGTTGGGCTTACAAATGGACTTGACCAGACAGCATAGTACCTAACTATGAACCTGTGAAGCTATTACATGTCCTTTGTGCATGGATAATTGAGTAGGTCTTCCATTTCAATTAGCTATCATGCTGTTACAGTGTCCCATGACTACAAGCCATATGTATCCTGTTATTGTGTATTGTACATGCCAATAGACATACCTTTTGTTTGCATGATATAACAGTTATGCTGTGTAAACTATCTGACATATCTACCTACAATACTGTACATTACACATATTTTAAACATTATTCCATAATGCAAAGCATACTTGCACAGCAGGACCACCTTAGGCATGTTATTCTCGTTATTTGCCCATACACATGCCTTCTGTGACAGTATATCAACATATACTATCCCTTGCTATGGCACGTACTTGTTGGACAAACCCTACCATTGACGGCGGGTGGTGTGGAATTGTTGTGTTTAAAGCCCTCATGTAGCATCCCTTGTGGTGTATGAAATGTTTACATTGTGGCCCACAGCAGGACACACAATTTCTACAAGCGTTACTATGCTCAATAAGACATCACTACATAATACCTTTACCCACTTTATGCATTGCGTACACTTTAATTAATATAAAACAGGCTCTACATACACTAACATACTGAGTGTTCTACATACCTTGCTAGCATTCAGAGTCTTCGTAAATATCTCTCTTACACCTTTACTGTTTAAACGGTTCTATGGTATGAGCATACGGTTTGAATGTATGGCAAGGCATCCTTATATACGTAGATACCTGTAACATGTGGTATCCTGCCACCAGTTGGTGTTCCTGAGTAAATTATTACATGCACATCAGCTGTGCAGCTACTCCATTCGCCAATTACGTGGCAACAGTGGGGTATAATTGAATTCTCCACTTGGGCGTTGCCCTTTTGCCCTACCTTCAGGGAGACGGCCTGTATGTGTTTTGTTGTGAGGAATTGCAACTGCTATTTGGGCACACACGGATATTTTGAATTCATGTCCCCCGTGGATTGTGTGTGATGGCTAGAGTATGTGGTTCTACATGTGAGTGTACCTGACATCTCAACCATCTGATAAGGGACTATTGCAAACAAAACCTGTAACATCGCCGTCTGTTCCATTATACAACAGCTATGATTTCACATGGCGCCATTACAAATGTATCTCTCACAAGGTATGTTAACGCTTCTGCAGATGTAATTGAGTGAGTGGATGTTTGTGATGTTATTACAGTCTGTATTGCAATTGTTTCGGGTGTGGGGGAGATGTAGGTGGGTGTACATAGCATATACAGGTTTGTGGGGACTGCATTTCTACATATTCCATATATGTGTGTGGGCTCCTTCCCTAATTGAAGACCTATCATTTAGTAGACTAAAACTATGGTTGTTGCAGGCTTATACATTGAGCCATTGTTAATTGGTTCCTATATAGCATGCAGGTGATGTTGATACTTCAATACCTCTGTAAATACATCAATATGTAAGGGAATGTTACTAAATGACAGCTGTCTCATGTATTTCTGTCACAGATATTTGCACTCATTGCAGTTGTGTTGGTGACTGAGCCTCTTTGGCATGGGTTGCCACCTTTTCAAATGGCCATAGTGGGACATTTGCAGGACACACATTGGTGTTTACAGGCCGACACATACCCATGGTTAGTACCCAGGATAGAACGTACTTTTATCCTAAATACATACTTATTCTTGTAGCACTTTAGCTACTTATCATGTTTCATGCAACATTTACATATTTTAGATACAGGAATAACTATTTAATGCAACTATTACATAATATATGGGACATAATTATGTCCTACAATCTCGGACATTTGCCCTTTTTAATATTTGTTGTCAGGACACAACTGCCCAGGGAGGGGCTGTCCCTCTTAAAGTGGGACAGGTGGTAACCGTATGCCTACGGCCAGCTATGACCACACCTACTGTAATGATCTACCTCCAAGTTAACACTAACAGACACATAATGCAAACACACACACACATTACAGTCCCACGGAAATGCACACGGCACCCTCAACACACACTTACACAGACTACAGCAATCACAAACACAGTTGAACACAGTACCTACCTGGAACGCAGCACCGGCAGCAATAACTAAATGTCCCTTAACATCGCGATAATATTACTCGCGGCTCTAGTGTTCCGGTACTGTGGTCTTTCGGTCTTTAAGCCTCGTAATTACGTGTGTCGGTATGTGAAACATTCGATAGTTGGCAGTATCCTATTTATTTGTACCTCAGGACTGGCAAGACCAGACAGGAGGAGAAGGCAACTACACACACCACAAAACCAGCCTCACATAATGCTACCACACCACTGAATCAAACACATAAACACACAAAGACATACTCGGAGGCTCTGAGTAAAAATTTACCTAAACAGCAGAGGCCTCCAAAGCAGACACCCAAACAACTGCTACCTCAAGACACCCCACAAGCAACACATAAACCACAAAAGCAGTGTGCAAAGCAGTCACAGCTCTTAAGGCCAAATACAACACCAAACATACTTGTCATAGGTGACTCCATAGTCAGACACACTGACGTCCCACTCACCAGGCTGAACAAGGAGAGGGTCACAGTAAGCTGCCTATTGGGCTAGAATCCGCCACATAACACAAGCACTCTGGTCACTCCACGGCAAGTACAAATATGACACAGTCATTGTCCATGCTGGTGTGAACGACCTGAGACACCTCCCTGGACTACATGAAAAAAGACATAGAGGAGCTCTCTGATTATGTAGCCCAGGCAGGTATGACCCTGACCCTGAGCAGTATCCTTCCTTCACCAAGAATGATGCCACAATATAGAGAAAAGATGATCAGCTTTAACAATTGGCTTAATGTCTGGTGTAATTCAAAGGGATCCAGTGTCTGTCTGCCTGGGATGACATGCTTGACAAGCCATGCTGCTTCACAAGGACGGCTTGCACCTGTCACCCTGGGATTCCGGATATTGGCTAAGGCTCTTGCCACCCCATTGTGCCTTTTTAGGCAAGGCTCAAATTCTAAACCTACCACCCTAGAAAACAAAAATGGGAAGAAACTGAGGGTAATGCTGCTCAATGCCAGAAGTCTAAATTTCAAAATGCATGCACTCGAGGCCCTTCTCATATGGAGAACATCGATGTCTGTGCTGTAACTGAAACCTGGTTCAAGGCTCCTGAGAGCACCCCGGCACTATTAGGTTTTACCTCATATCATGCGTTCTGGCCCCAAAACCCGGACCACACCACAAAAGGAGGGGGTGTATCCATATTCATAAAGGATACCCACACCTCCAGGTTGGTGGCAACGCCTAAGCTCGGAAACCATCCAGGTGCAACTAACCATAGGCAAAACTGCTCTACAAATTGTAGCATGCTACAGGCCACCCTCTCAAACTCAGGAACCCCACACAGCCTTCCTGAAGACACTGGAGGGTATAAATGTATCTCCAAACACCATCATATTGGGTGACTTCAACTACCCGAATATAGATTGGGAACATTACTCAAGCCCTAACTTTCTAGCCCAATGGTTCCTGGAGTTCATAAATTCAAATGCCATGGAACAGCTAGTCACTGTTCCCACGAGAGGAGAAAATATACTAGATCTCATTATCACAAACATGGGGACAAAATGCTCCACACCAGAAGTATATCCCTCATTGGTGAGATCTGATCATAAACTAATCTCACTGGAAATCCACATCCCGCCCCCACCCCAAACAAAAAAGACCACAGTGAAAACTTCTCTAAAGCAAACTTCACACTACTCAAGACTGGTGTGGTATCCTTCAAGGCCCCAGAGCCAGTGGAAACCACAACCAAAGCTGCGGAAGCCCTTACAAATGCCTTCTATGAACACCTCCAGGACTGCATGGATCAGGCAATCCCAAATAAAACCAAGACTCTTTCCACAAAGGGCAAACATCCAGTCTGGTGGACCCCAGCCATTAACAAACTTTACAATAAGAGGAGAAAGCTATTACATGATAGAACAAAATCCATAAAAGGGAAGTCACCCCTGATCATTATTACTAAAAAAATACGAGCACTCATAAAATCAACTAAGGCCAATTTTGAGAGAAAAATTGCCATGGATTCAAAGGACAATCATAAGGCCTTTTTCAGCTATGTTAGGAACCTGGGTGTAAACTCCCAGATATGCTCAGAATTAGTCCACAATGATACAAAAATCACTGAACCCACAGACATTGCCAACATACTGGCAGACAGGTTCAGTGCAAACTTCACCCCCCTCTCCCCCCCTAAAGGAGAGATAACTATCCCAGCAGAATGTAGCCTCCCAGACATCTCAAATGCGCAGGTGAAAGCTGCTCTCTCTAAAGCTAAAAACACAGCATCAATGGGACCGGATGGTGTCCCCGGCTGTGTGCTACACGAGCTAAATGAGGAATTAAACCCGCACATAAGGCAGCTGTTTAATCTCAGCCTTACCACAGGATACGTGCCCAAGGAGTGGCGTAAGGCAACTGGGGTCCCACTCCACAAAGGCGGTGCCTCTACGGACCCTGGTAATTACCGCCCCATAAGCTTAACAAGTCTAGTCTGCAAAGCTATGGAGAGGATCATAATGGAGCTCATAAACAAAGATATAGGGGACTTGCAGACATTGGACCCGACCCAGTTTGGCTTCGTCAAGGGCAGATCATGCCTTTTGAACTTGGTCGACTTCTTCGAAACAGTCACCAAGGCCATTGATGAGGGAAAGGCAGTCCATACAGCCTACCTTGACCTTGCAAAGGCCTTTGACACAATACCCCACTTGGGTATTGTAGAAAAACTTACCAGCTTAAAAGTAAACCCATATGTCACAAGATGGGTTGCAAACTGGCTTAAGGACAGAACCCACAGGGTTAGAGTTGCTGGCTATGTCAGACTCCAAGCCGGTCACAAGTGGTGTCCCACAGGGTTCGGTCCTTGGCCCCCTATTGTTCGGCATCTACTTCTCAGAAGTACAGGCCAACATGGGAGGACTTTGGCTGACAAAGTTTGCAGACGACTGCAAACTGGGCGCCATAGTGGAAAGTGCATCGGACACGGATATCCTTCAGAAGGGACTCACAGAAACAGATAGCTGGTGCCAGAGCCATGGCCTGAAGTTAAACGCCAAAAAATGTATAGTCATACCCTTCGGGAAAAACAAGGTAACCCCAAGCTAACATATAGGTGGCAATCCACTAAGCACATTAGAGGTTATCAGGGACCTGGGGACCCAGGTTGACAGTGGCCTTTCTTTTGACACTCACGTTGCTAAAGTGGTTAGAAAGACCTTCTACATTGCCCACCTGATCATGAAGGGATTCACATCCAGATCTAGTGAGGTCATTGTTCCCCTGTACTCTTCACTTATCAGACCAATGATCGAGTACAATGCCCCATTTGGGATGTATCTCACCCGACATCTGCAGCAATTGGAGAGACCTCAAAAGTTCCTCACCAAAAGGATAAAGGGACTCCAAAATCTGTCATATGCTGCCAGATTGAAGAAACTCCAGCTCTATTCAGTCGCATACTGTCTGCTCAGAGGTGACATGTGCCTGACATACAAGGCCATGTCCAACCCGGAATTAATGGACATGCTCCACCTCAAAAAATCCAAATCCACCAAAACCACTAGAGCAAGTGACTTAAACCTTAGCACAGATATAAATAGGACATGCTGGAGGGATAGATTTATCACTCAGAGACTCCCTATGCTGTGGAATAAAATCCCGATCCATGTGAGGCAGAGCACCTCGCTGGCTCTGTTCAAGAGAAATCTTGACCTGTGGATGGGAGATCGTAGGTTTATCCCGGGAATCATCTCTGTGTCACTGCTGGACAGAGGCACAACAAACTAATGGGCACAGTATTTTTTCATATAAGGGGTGGCGTAAGCCACAAAAATTTGGGCTAGGCTTATAAATGCCTTAGGGCAGATAGCCTAGTATAAACCTATGAACCTTTGAACCTATGAACATGTCGTTGACCTATCTATTTATTTGCAGATATAGGTGAATCCGTATATATCGACATATATCTCTCTATCACCCTTTCTGTCTCTATATTACATATATATATATATATATATATATATATATATATATTGTATATATATATATATATATATATATATATATATATATATATATAGTATATATACATATATATATATATATATATATATATATAGAGAGAGAGAGAGAGAGAGAGGGAAAACACATCTTTCGTTGTGTACATGGCGGTGTATACTGTTTCCTGGACTCCGCACGTTTGTGTTTTAACCTGTCACAATACACACCTGCCGTTGGTACATCTCGGGAAGCTTAGTGTTAGGTGATTGTGTACATAATTGCATGTTCTACTCCTGGCAGTGGTTGTTTTACTCTTCAGAGCAGGCACTATTAGTACAGGGGTGAATAATGCTAGTTTCACCTGTTCTGGACATCATTGACCGTGATCTGTGTGATATTCAGCAAAGCTTAGCCCTGTTTCGCACATATCCGTATAGCCATGTTTAAATGACGCTTACCAGCTCTTGCCAATGCATAAATCCGCTAACATGTGCTAAACCTAATCTGATGATCTGCATACAACATCCATTAATCATGCCTTCAGGATTACATAATGTCCCTTGCAGGACGTGGAACCGGGAACATGCACGACAGTCAGTGCATTTACAACTTGGGCATCTGGGATTTGTACACATGTTATGGTGTTTTGTATGTGGACTGTACTATGACTGTTACTCCATACTGCAATCAAATGTGTAACTCAGTTAGTTTACATATGGATGAGACCTATTAATGGTATGTCCAAATGATGTTTAATGGATGTGCTCCAGCATTGGGAATGTATGTCACAGTGAACCACACACTATAATGTGCTACACCTTCACACAACCATAGGTGGAGCATGCTGGGGTGACAGATACCTGTCATGGGTACTCCCCATGCTTTGCCACTACATCCCTGATTACATTATATGGAGCCCCTCATTAACACACCAGGGAATCCATGCAGAGTGCATGGGGAACAGTAATTACACACATGGATCCCACAATTGGCTCTACTCCACTGAGGGACAGTTGGTTAATCGATGTGGTGGCAACAGTAGACACTGTTTGCCTTGGTTGATGAATGGCCTCTGACAATCAGGCATGTACCTACCGATGTACCTAGGAACCTATACATACAGTATCAACATATGCTGTTAGGTGCGTGTACTGTTCAGGTGTTGACATTCCTTGTTCCAATAGCTGTTGTGTGTGCAATGGTCGAGGGCTTCCTATGTAGGATTCACACAGTAGGCCACCTATACATTACAATTTACAGGTGGTCGTGTGTGTGTGCCATCCAGTTTACTGTGTGTGCAAGTGGAGAGGTGTGTCAGTCCATAGGTGCCTACACTGTCAGTGTATGTGCTATACGTTCCCTCTTTGCCAAGGTGTGGGCATATTGGGCACGCCTCCGTCTGCCTACTGGGGCTGGCACAGGGTGTTCATGGTCTGAATCCCTCTGTGCCTGTGATGGCCTTGGCAATTGCGGTGGGCTGTGAGGGCCTTCACCATTATGTCCCTGCTGCAGCTATTTCCGCAGGATCATATTATGTAGCATAGCACATACTATGAAGATGTGGGCACACATGCCTGGAGAGTACTGCAAGGCTCCACCCGATATGTCCTAGCAACTAAACCGTGATTTCAGCATCCCAAACACACGATCTATGATGATTTTGGTTTGTGCGTGTGCCTCATTATGGCGTTCTTGCATGGGTGTGTGTGCATTTCTGATGGGAGTCATCATCCACAGCTCCAGCGCATAGCTAGCATCTCCCACAAGGTGGCCATGTGGGATGTCCCCCCTGACAAATACCTGATACAGCTGTGAGGCATGCCAGATGTGGGAGTCATGGTAGCTTCCAGGGCTGCCAGCACACACATCCATGATAATGCCCTGGGCATTGCACACAACCTGGCAGTTGATGGAGTGGTATTCCTTGCGGTTTATGTAGCACCTACCATGCTCACCGGGAGGTGACTTGATATGTATGTGCATGCAGTCTATCGCACCCAGTACCTCCAGGTAGTGTGCCACATGGTGGAAGAGACGCATATTGCTGGCCAACTCCTCCTGAGTTCAGGGAAAGTATATATGCTCATTGGCATGTGGTAACATGGCATCCAGGAAATGGTGTAGTACCCTGGTTGCTGATGCCTGCGAGATCCCCATTATATCTCCAGTTGGCCTTTGAAAGGTGCCTGTGGCTAGTATTCTCTAGCTTACACATACCTTTGTGTCCACTGGGATGGGTTCCCCTCTGTTGTTTCTGGATCTCAGGCATGGTCGGCACAGCTCAACTATTTGCTGTAAGATATCCCTGTCCACCCTGTAATGCTCTACTATCTCCAGATCATGTAGCCCCTGGTAGGTTACCCTTGGTCTGAACACTCTTGTCCTCCTCCAGGGCCTGCAGTGGTTGCCGGCATCATCCTCTACAACACCTTCAGTCTAACACATGGTGATGAATCACAGCTATGGCAGCTCCCAACATGTACATTGTAAATGTTCCCCATCTGTTTACACCGATGGTGCAGTGTTTGGGAATACACAGGTGTGTGTGAGGTGCCTTCACACTTTATACTATTGTGCTTTGAACACTGAAGATGTCATAGGGTGTGTATGTACAATCGGAGCTACAGGGTATCTTATGTGTTTTACCACAGGTACTGCTATTGTGGTGCCTTTGGTGTTGCTGCCATGGATTACCTCTTGCCCTTCCCTTAACATTTCTTAACGTTTCCCCTCCCATTTTCTGGCATGCATCCAGCATCCTGCTTTCTTTTGTACTTTCCAAAACCTGGCTTATCTTGCGAAATGTGTTCTATGGCCAATCTACTGCAGGTTTACTTTGCTCTGCTATGACAATTCTCTTTTCTTTGCAATCCGACACGTCCCCTATCCTGTTCTGCAGGTTGCTGCGAGCAGACTTGTTAGCTGCCGTCGATTGCCCACTGTGAGTTAATAGGTGTTAATTGCTCAGTTGTACTCCAGTTACCCTACTGTGGCATTTCCTTATTTTCTTCCCCTAATCTTCCTGTTTAAGCTATGGTGCGTGGCACATGCATCCGCTTACCGGGTTTTGGGCACGTTTTCATCCATGTACACATGCGCTTTCGGGCATCATATGCGCTCTCAGCTAAACGATGCTATACCTATAACCCCACCCCTATCCTGCAGCTTTGCTTAGCAATGGGCAGCCTGGATTTGCATTGCTCCAATGTGCTTACAGCTACAGTGGCACACCCCACTGCTGATGTCATGTATACCTCCGAACCACTCCTCGGTGTTGTAGTGCTGCGCCGTATGGTACATCCTTAGTCCGACGGGACGTTTGCGATTCACTATTGCTTGCCTCATTTGCATAGCATTGACTAGTAATTCATAGTTACTGCACCGAACACTGTCACAGACCCTTAGCAACCCTTGCAGCTTGGTTGTGGTGTACCAAGCATACCATTGAATATTATGGTGAGATCTTGATTTGTATTACATTGCGATTTTATGGCATTTGTATATATTTTCCTTGTGTTCCCGTTTGCGTACACATGCCCTGCGGTTACTGTGGACATGACATTAAATGTTGTTTTTTTTAGGTGTTGTGCATCTTTTCTTATGCCATTGGCTGTATATTTAGCCATTGTCATATGTTAACTTTGTTATACACGAGTCTGGTCCACTTTCATAGCTCCAATGTTTTGTTTGGCAAAGTGTAAACCATTTTTTTGGTTTACATTTCTGTGGGCTTACACTATGCCTGCACCACTTAATGAATTGCTATGTACCTTCATTTGCATGGTGCAGTACTGTGCATGGGGTGATTAGCATACCTGAGCCGAGGGCTGCGCAGATCTGGCGTACGCTGTTAGTGCACGTGGAATTGGATTGTACCTGAATCACTCGGCGGCCATATTTGGCATTATACTACCTACGCTACGCCTGCGCCTGGTGCAAGCTTCATGAATCCCGGGGAGCGTCTTTTTCCCACATTAATTACATAGTATGTTATTTCAATGAGGAATTTCATTTTCTAGTTTTGTATTTCAAGTAAATGCTTTATTTTCTGTTTGAAGTAAACATTTCATAAATGTTACACTACATTAAAAAGTAAAAAAAAAAAAAAAGTGATGAAACTTCTCTTGAAAATTGTATTTATAGGAAAAACATCTGAATGTGTATTATTTTATTCAAGAAAATGTGTTTCAAAGGTAGGGAATGTTAGTGCAAATTGTGACCTGTATAAAAAAATATGCTTGACTGGACGAATATTGCAAAAACTGGATATCTGAAAAGGCTTTACGAACTTTGTAGATGGAACATTTAAAAGCTGCTACATGCTTTCATTCATTAAAAAGTGATAGGCAATTGGCAGACTCTGGATTATGTTGTATTTTTCTCATAGCATTATCTTCCTTTTTGTGTAACAAGAGAATAGGGTCAGTTGACATCAACAAGTTCCACTTTGTCATCATGACTAGTGTGAGTTAATGTAGGCTGCTACAGGATCTATCTCTAGCTGAACATTATTTCAAGACAACAATTAGTGAATAATGCACTGTCAGACACTTCTTTGGGCACCTTTATTAATGTCATTTGTCACCTACTGTGTCATTAGAAATCAAGGTCTATTCACCTTTGCTTGTTCACACAGAGAATGCAAACATGACAAATGCTTGTTTAAATCATTCTTAACAGATAGTTTGCTTTTCATTTATAATCTAATGAAAATTGTGTTTCTTAGACAGATGTGTGCTGAAGAACAGGAATTAAAAAACAATTTATGATAACATATTTCAGAATGAGTAATGCTGCCTCTGTGTTTCAGCTATTAGGGCAATAAGTAACCACATTTCTTTATATCAATATGTCACTTTATTCTGGGAGAAATAAATATTTCTTTTGATCAATCGTAACATTCTACTGATTTGCAGAATTGTATTGCACATTCTAGCTGTGATATATAATATACCCTCCAACAAAAAAGTATATTGCTGCAGCACTGTTGTTTTGTTCTAAAACAGTGGGTATAGTCATTTTACTTCTCTTACGTACAATGTTGACTATCTCAAATCTTAAAAAATCATTTATCACTATGAAATGCTCCTGTGTGCTGCATTTGCAATGAAATATTACTGGTGAATAAAATGAGAAAATATGAGCTAGAAAAAAAAACATATGCAGATGAATACAGTTTTTGTATTGGCAGGAGAGTAACAAATTCACTGAAGTTTATCAGCCTCTGAATAAGAAAACATGCTAGCATTAATGATATGCTATTAAAAAATAAAAGTCATAATAAAACATTGAGTTCAGTAATGGAAACTGCATAAACATAAATTAATGGGGTACCACTGATAAAATTAAATGTATTGTCATAACTTTGGAGATTTTCAAACTTGTTTTTGTCCAAGATGTTAACATTCTCAATTATCATTTCTCATGAAACCTCATTAGTCAAAATCCCTGGTTAATATTACATACAGAGAAATGCATTCCATTTAGAAACCAAGTAGAATTTAGAAATAACCACTCCTATGGCAGAAAGTGGATAATGTTTCTTCTTTATAGTTTTATTAAGAATTTTATATGTATGCATATGCAAGTTTTATTAAAGCTCATCAGCGTAACCACACTATTTGCCCAGTTAGCAGTTTTAGTCATTTTTTAATAAATATCCATGATCTGCATTCTCTGCAGCCTCTTTCATTTCTTCTTCTCAGTACTTCTGAAGCTTTTCTTGGAGCCCACACAACTGGATATATATGGTAAGCTGTATTTAAAATGCTGACCTCCATTAATGCAGCTCTCAAACAAGCAGTTAAAATAGAGCACATTACTATAACATTCCATTCGGTTGGTTTTCTAAAAGTTTACCTTTGGTACAGTATTTGTGTCTTACAATCCCTTGCATCTAAACATTTGAACAACAAAATATATGAATATGTATACGCACTTTGTACCACAATGTTCCATGCTCCATATATTTCACAAAACCATAACTACCAGCCAAACATATCTTCTTCTTAATCTCATTATCCCTGTTATCTCATTTTACCAATATTTTAACTTCTTTCAATTAATAGTTGTAGATGAGCACTATAGCTATCCTTACAGTCTCTTCATACCTGTATGTTTATTAAGCCTCATCTAATTTCATAGTGTTTCAGTTATGTTCTTACTTGTGAAGTTACACATAATTGCTTTTATCACATATAATACCTTCTGCATAAAAATAAACACAACCTCACATACTTCTTCTGCATTCTTAACATCTGTCAGGAGATATAGGAAAGGACGGGACGGTGACTATTCTCCCATTCCTCTGGATCCATGCATACTCTTCATGTGGCCATAGATAGAAAATCTGTTCCTAAATTAGCTTCACAAACATGGGACCACATCTTTTCATTTTATTTGCTGATAAATTGCAACTTCATTGAAGGTAACAACAATTGGTTTGGTTTACGTCTTGGGAATCAATGGGAACAGTGATTAACATTACTTACACACCTTTCAGGCAATACCCTAATACAAAGAATTAGACTGTTACCTGTCTGCTGTCGGTGTAATTCCCTGAATTACAGTTTTAATTTTAGGTGGGAGCTGCAGCTGCTTTTTTTTCCTCCTTGGTGGCAGCAAGGAAAATGTAGACATAACTGCACTTTCTTTTTATTACCACCTCCCCTGCATAACATACAGGTATTTATCTAGTTTGAAACTGACTTTTTTAATGCTAATTATTCCTCTTCTTATTACATTTTTGTTTAGATATTCCAAATACTATGTTTTCACTTAAGCTATTAACAAGGGTTTACTGCAAGTGCTCATAATCTATTTGCTTGTGACACACTTGCTTACTGCCAGTTGATTGAAAAGGCAGGTGCTCTTACTCTCACTAGCTCAGTCTTACTTAAATATTTAATACTCCCAACACCCAACCCTATTAAACTGTTTAGCCATACGAGAGCCAAAACTACAAATTGATTCCTCATTCTCAGACCCAGACCCCCAAATCTGTCACCTTAAACCTAAATTTTCATATCGCTTCCTAACACTAACCTCTCTTCCCATCCTGTAAACATAAAACTCCACTTCTACTTCCAAACCCCAGAACTCATCTCCCACTCCATAACCCTGAAACTCCTCTCCCACTCCATAACCCTAAAACGTTTCTCCCACTCCATAAACCCAAAACTGCTCTCCCACTCCATAACCCTGACATTCCCTTCCTAGCCCATAACCCTAAATCACTCTTCCCACTCCCTAAACATAAAACACTTCATTCAGTTGACACAGTCATGTTAAATGGTTTTAGCAGTAATATAAGGAATCCGCCCACTACACCAGATGTCTCCTCCAACAGTGCTACATCTGCTTTACCACTACAGATTCCTTGTTGTGGATCATACTTAGATATGTTACCGATACATCTAATTCCATATCAATTGTAGAAGGAGTCAATACTGGGCACATTGCAGGTGCTGCAAAGAGTACTTCTGGTGAACATCAAAGATTGAAACAATACTAATTTCATGACTTATAATCATGCTTTGATGTCGGAATGGGGTCCATTCCCGTCATGGTATTAGAAATACAAAATATGTGGAGAAATTAAAAAACAGAAATAATACACAACTGCCAGCAACAGACAATATATCTGATGCCCTTCCTCATCTGTATTAGGAGTCAATATTCGTGGAGTAATTTCTCTAGCTTTCACAAGAGTACAAGAAGCTGTTTTTCCAGTGCTTGACTGTGTACTCAAACAGCATTGCTAACCACATGGAAGTCTGACATTTCATCTGACTGGAATCATAGATCAGTACCTTGTTTCTTTTAAGGTCTGCTAGCACATGACCATACCTTTTCCTCAACACAGGATTAGTATCATATGCCATTACAATCACTAAAGCACGGCATTAGAGTTTGGCACTCCTGAAGGACAGCCCTTCAGGTGAAAACTGAAATTAGAGTTCCAGCACCCTGTGTCAGTGGTAGCTTGAGTGGATACGTAAAAAGAATATAGTAATTCTTGAAAAGAATAATGGAGATTTTTATTTAATAAAAATGAAATACCATAAAACACTGTCAAATTCTGGAGTTCTCTCCAAAAACTCAAACACACAAAGAACATCCTCTATTATTATTCTCAGGCTCTTTCTTCCCACACCCCTTGGTTAGTTCTATATTCCTACGAAGCCACCATTATCCTTGAGTAATTTTAGATATATGAGTATTACTGCATTTATCAGACTTTGCTAAGGGGTAGGCAGTTCATTCACTAATGCTTGTAAGGCTGTTTATTTTAATGTACTGTGCCATACTGTAATGGTAGTATACCAGCCCTGTAGGGCTATTATAACTGTTTTCTTTCTTATGATAACAGTAATGTTTACACTTAATAGTTGATTTAACTGTGTATAGTATTGCACGTCTATTTTGTATATGATGTCTGCCATTCACAGAATGCAAAAAATCAGCTTACTTCTTGCATTTTGTGAGTGTTTAAAAAGGCTAAACTGTCAGTCATTTGATACATAATGTTTCCATCTCTTTTATTGTTATGCATTCAGATGTTTTTACTTAAGTGGTTACTGATGCTGAAAATAATTACATATTTTTTTCCTACTTTTTGTAGATGAAGTGCTGCAATGATCTATATGATTGTTTAATAGTTGTTAATTAATAATGTTGTTCTTTTATAAGATCACTTTCTGAAATATTATGTTTTCATTTACAGTTCACAAAATAAAATAAAATAATAATAATAAAAATATAATAAAATACAGTTCGAAAATAAAAAGATTCCAAAGACAGCCACAAGGCATTCTATAGCTATGTCAAGAATCTAAATGGCAATGCTCAGATCTGCTCTGAGCTACAAAAGAATGGCATTGAATATACAGATCCCAAGGATATTGCCAATATACTGGCAGATCGATTTAGTGCAAACTTCACACCCTCTCACCCCTAAAGGGCCCATCTCAATACTGAAAGATTGCCAAATTCCGGTAATAATGGCCACACAGGTAAAAAACGCACTCTCTAAAGCTAGGCATACAGTATCCATGGGACCAGACGACATCCCAGGCTGTTTACTACATGAACTACAAAATGAACTGGCACCTCACCTAAGTGTCATGTTTAGTCATAGCCTCACTTCAGACTTTGTGCCCACTGAGTGGTGCACAGCTACAGTTATCCCACTCCAACAAGAGAGGATCAACCCTGGATCCTGGGAACTACCGCCCCATCAGTCTGACAAGCCTGATCTTCAAGAACATATTATCATGGAACTTATAAACAAATACATTGGCAACCTTCAAACACTGGACCCCATGCAGTTTGGGTTCATAAAGGGGCAATCTTGTCTCCTGAACCTTACTGACTTCTTCAAATCAGTCTCCAGAGCCGTGGACAAGGGTAAAGTGGTCCACACCACCTATCTGGATCTTGCCAAGGCCTTTGACACCAATCCCCCACTCTTGGATCATAGATAAACTTACGAAGCTGGGCATTAATCCCGATGTCACTCGATGAGTTGCCAACTGGCTTACTGACAGAACCCACACTGTAAAAGTAGCCAACTCCAAATCCAGCTCCAGACAGGTGACAAGTGGAGTACATCAAGGTTCAGACCTGGGACCGTTCTTGTTTAGAATCTACTTCTGTGAAGTACAGGCTAACACTAAGGGACTCTGGCTAACAAAGTTTGCAGATAACTGCAAACTGGGAGCCATTATTGAATCCCCAAATGATGTGGATATTCTGCAAAAGGGCCTTACAGAAACAAATGCTTGGTGCCAGAGCCATGGTCTCAAGCTCAATGCCAAGAAATGTATAGCTATCCCCTTTGGGACAAAACATGCACCCGTGAGTTACCACATAGGTGGCAGTACACTAAATACCGAAAGTGTGATAAGAGACTTAGTGACACAGGTGGACAGTGGTCTCACCTTCGATAACCACATCACCACAACAGTCAGGAAATACTTCTATGTGGCACACCTCATCACTAAGGGCTTTTCATCCAGAAAAAAGGAGGTCATTGTCCCACTGTACTCATCCCTCAATTGACCCATTATAGAATACAATGCCTCATTTGGTATGTACCTCTCAAGACATCTACAACAAGTGGAAAGGCCACAGAAATACCTCATTAAAAGAATCACAGGCCTATAGCAGATGCCCTATGCTGACCATCTACAAAAACTCCACCTATGCTCTGTCGCATATGGTCTACTCAGAGGCGATTTCTGCTTAACATACAAGGCCATGTCAAACCCGGAGCTGTTGGACATGCTACACTTAAAGAAATCCCAATCCCTCAGAGACACATGCTCCAGGTACCTAAACCTTGTCATCACAATGAACAAAACATGCTGGAGGGATAGGTTCTTGACCCAAAGACTTCCCAGCCTCTGGAATAGACTGACATGTCAAGCAGAGTGCCTCTTTGGCCCTCTTCAAAAGGAACCTTGATGATTGGATGGGAGATAGGAAATTCACCCCCGGGATCATGTCTGTCACCCTGCCAGGGAAGAAATAGCCAGGGAATTGTTATGGCTAGGCTTGTATAGGCCCTATGGCCGATACCCTAGTACCAACCTATGAACCTATGAACAAAACAAAACAAAGAAATACATTTCACAGTCAGTTGAATTCAAAAACAGTTATAGAAATGTACTTTCAAAACTGTGGAGTATTTTCCCACAAAACATTGTCTTCTTTTCCCTTTACAAGTTGAGATTTGTATCCTTTTCTGTACCAGTTACTTTAATCTGTCATTCAATGCATACAAAGTAAACGCCTATAATTCTAGACCTATTCTTCAGTAAAAATGATACCATTCTTCATGTCAATATCAACATGCAGCGCTCCTTATTCCACAATCCTGATTACTACAATTTCATATGACATTTAGTTTAACCACCCAAATGCTACCTGTGATATCTAATAAACCTTCCTGTAAAGTCTACTCATATCAGTTGTATACAGACTCAGTGCACCAGGATCCTGCCAGAAACATAGTCCTTCTTTGTGCATCTCATCATGTTTGCTTCCTTTCACAAAATTTCTCAACACAAAATATTCTATTTCTGTCAAGCATAAACACAGAACTCGTATCTTTGCTATTAATTTTAACAAATTCCTCCTTTTTGTCTCTGACCTGCAGGCAGAATCTCATAGTAAATACCATTCTCCTATGAATATTAATACATTTATTTTATACACTCATAGGTAAGTACTAGGTTAGCTGCCCTTGTGGGCCCATTTGAAGCTTAGCCATTTTCCCTTTATGTGCTTGAATTAACCTATCACATTTGGTTAGAGATTGGCATTATTCAACTTTTCTTCATGTTTTACTTCTGGTATATTCCAGCTCACTAGCAGAAGTGCAAGACTTGGTCTTGTGTATCCTAATACTTAAAAAAATAACAATGAATCAAAGTTTAAAGACAGAATTCTGAGACTTGATGTTAGCAATTAAAGATTGCTGTAGCATGGGCCTGAAAACCATAACTCTAACCATTATTCTACGGGTGGATAAAGATTGAACTCCCGAGCTTCAGTTACTTGAGATTCAGACCATCGACGATTGGAGTTCCTCCATTGGAAAGCACTGTTCGTGAATTCTGTAAGCAGTGATGACCTTTTGGGGTGTTCTCTTCTTTATTGAGTTAATGTGACTGTGGAATCGGTGTATATAATTCTGAAGGCAGGCACTTGCCCCACACAAGCTACCCAAAAAAAAAAAGTGTTGTTCTATTTTTTTGCCATTTTTTACAGCAAATGCAGTTAAGGGATTCTGTTTCTCATTGCATTCATTTTCATTCAGTCATAGTAGAACAACCAACTCTAACAATGTTTTCCTCACAGTAGGGGGAACCCTCTTCTTTTGCTTTCTTTATCTATACTCCATATTCTTCCAAAGACAGAAAATAATTTTGGAAAGTCTTCATAAAAAAAATCCATATTTCACTACAAAAATTTTTCAAAAGTTAAACATTTTTTTTCAGTTTACTGTGCACCAGCTGCCCCTCTTCCTTTTCTTTTTATTGTTTTTCTACAAAGTTTTTGTCCATTCATATCCCTTCTCAAACCTTACTGACAAAACCACTGTGTTCTTCCTCTTCAGTTCATTACTATATATATCATCGTCATCCTTATTCCTGATGCATACTCCAGAGTATCCTTATTTAAACAAATGTCACTTCTCCTCTAAAATGTAACCAAACTATTCAATAATTTCTGAGCACTGACCCAGTCTGAAATAAATACTTGTACCACTGGCATAAACAAAATGGCTAACTTATACTAACAGAATACTTGCATCCTCCCTGTTACTTTGAATTTGTTCTTAAAAGATATCCTCAGAATCTGATGCTACTTAGTGGTATAAGACAGAGTAGAGGGAACAGGATTTTAGTCTGTCAGGGTAGTCAGAGTGGTGTAAACCAGAGGTCATTTTTAGTTACAAATCTTTGAGGCCTTCCAGATTGTGCAAGGTGATTAGATATGCACATGGAGGAATTGTATTCAGTGATGCATCTGCTACTTGAGGAATATAATAGGACATGAACATCATTTGACCTAGATGAGACACCATGACAAATAAGCCATATGAGGAAGAATGATGTCTTATCCACTAATGAGACATGGTTGGCACAAGAGAGCTTACTGTCAGTGTAAGTACACAGGTCTAATAACAGGGTATGTTTGAGGGGGGTGCCAGCTATTTCATAAAGGGATGCCAATGGGCTACAGGTTGCCATTCTTTACATCTTGGCATTTAGCATGTTTGATTAAGCCCAGCTGTGGAAATGTGCATCTGTGTGTTTGTGTGTGTGTTTGTGTTTGTGTGTGTGTGTTTGTGTGTGTGGGGGGGGTTGCCTACGTTGTAGTTGTTTATAAACGTTTTAGAACAAGACCATGGATATCCAGTTCTATGACTGAGAGGTAAATGCAAAATGGAAAGGAGCACAAGTCTGAGTACTGATTAATGCCATTAGAGTCATCATTGTAGCTATAGGCAATATCTCCTTCTGCTGCACTTTCAGATATGTTGATAAACCAATCTGCTACCTACAAAAGTTAAAACTGAGATTGGATATTTTTTTTTAGAATATCTACTTATGGAGTGGTGTCAAAGGCCTTGGAAAGGCCTAGGTAGCCAGTATAAGTCTGGTCCTTGTTTAAGGTTTTTTGATCTAGTCAAAGAAATCAAATAGGCTGAGTAGACCTCAGCTGGTTTTAGCTAGTCAAACTGATTAGGATTAATGATTTAGAGGTCACCCGTGCCATTGTTAAATAGCTCAGCAATAATGTCGTCCCTGTTTTTTCAGATGATGTAAGTAGGACTATTTGGTCTATAGTTGCTGGTGTCTGTGGGGACTACCTTTGTGGTGCACATCTTCCATGGCTGTTTTCCATTCTTTGGGTACATAACCTCTGGGAGACTAAGAATAAAGAGATATACAACGGGTTGGGTTGTGTGATGTATGGTACCTGCAAACAGGCTGTCTAGAATATTATCTGGACCCATGGAATTAGTGCTTGGGTTTTGAACAGTGAAGCTATGTCCTAGCCTTTGGTGACTGCATGTAGTTATTAAGGAGAAAAACTAGAGGGCATAAAACATGTTTAAGGCATTCAGTTGGAGCTAACTTTGTCTACAAAGATATTAACTATGGCCTTTGAGTTGGTGGTGGATATGCCATCCCTGATAAGTTTATTAATTTTGAGTTTTCCAATACAGCTAAATAAGGTGAAGGCCTTGTATTTACTGTATGTGGTACTGATACTGCTCTAAGTTTGAAACTGTCTCTGTACACCCTGATAGTTCTCTATGGACACTGCTTAATGCTATTACATCGCTTCTACAGAGAGGAATAAGGGATTTTTGTAGATAGTGATTATACGGCTAATTTATAAGGGAGTATCTTTAAACAGACTTGCCTTTAAATTTATTGTAAAGATTATAGTAGATTTGGACAGCCTATTCAATGCACATATATAATGAGACAGTAAAATTCAGAATAATATGCAGAAAAAAGGGGATATCATGAATCAGTATGTTTGGTAGAATGCAAAAGCTGTGTTGCCTAGGATATCATATGTAGGGATAAGTTGGACTTTGATCAACCCCAAAATATGGTAGGGTTTGTATGGGTTCTGAAAGAGGCACTGAAGCGGAAGCTATGTGGTCTGATTAACCAAGGATGTAGTGACATATGGGGTGGCATAAGAGGAATACCAGTTGTTAAGGACCAGCTCAAGGAAGTTAACACCTCTGATAGGGATGAGGAAAATTTTGTTGTGTAGAGTTATTAGTTGTAAAATCTAGGACTCTCTCGACATATTTGTCTATGGTTGTATAATTAGTAGATTGATGGGTAGCTAAAGTCTTCTGCATTTTTTTTTACTTAATATGTCTCCTTTTAAATTGACTTGGATAATAGTATGCTCACAATGATGTGTAGGCTTTGTTAAGGTTCACTCAGACCTTTAAAAGTTGTAGGATGATCTCATGAAAGATCTCACGTGAGACAATAAAAGTGTAGTAAACACTGGTGCATCCCAACAGCCCCCAGTTATCCTGAATGTATGATAGGAGCGCTACTGCTAAGGGGAAGTGCTAACCTTGTTCTAAAATCAAGTAGGTAACTACACAAGTATCACTGAACACAGGGATCTGATTTTCAGACAGCTTGCTGTTTAACCTGTTAGCATTGAGCACAATAACCCTGGTACCACACAAACAAGAATTTTATGGGTGAGCATGCTCATGATTTGAAACTTGCATAAAGAAGGCAGTACATTTGAGGCAAACACTGTAAACCACTTATGAATGCCATATAATGGGAAGTACAAGTTATACTTTTTAGAATAGAAAAATCTGTTGATCATCTGGACCCAAAATAGGCAAACTATTATGACACCAATCAAATGGATATTTATTGCAGCCAATAACTTTTTCTTTGAATTTAGGCAGCATTCTTGTTGGGGGACAAATGCTGCTCAGTCCCAGTCAGTTAACTTCATCAGAGATGTAAGTAGTGAGCTCTGCTGTATCTCACGTTATCTCCTTGGTGGTAAATCACCTAAAGTCGTTCAATTCCACATGGTAATGACAAAGTCATACTTACAATTTGGGCAGTTAATCAGTTAATGGACTTGAATGCCTTTGAAATGTCTTTGTTTTTAGTACTAGAGAACCAACAGCCTCATACAGTCTGGTGACTGTCGTATCTGTGTATCTGACTTTGAAATAATTATAATCCAAACCAGGCCTATGTGACATTAGGAGCTCGGGAATGCAGTCTCATGGACTTCCAATGTAGCTGTGTGGATGTGCAGGTCCAGGTGAATATACTTGTGCATCCCCAGATAGTTGTGGTTTTCTAAGTAGATGCCTAGTAAGATTAAATAATATATTTTTTTTTACTTAAGCATAAGTATGTATGGTGGTATGCTGCTGTTTGCTAGCAGTGCTTCATGAAGAAATATTGTCACAGACTGATTTAAAAATCTATTGGTAGTAGACTAGCAGAAAACATGCAGCAATTTGTGTTATGACTCAGTACATCTAATGCTAACAGATCGGTCAAGTGAGAGGAAAGGACATCCCATGACTCCATGGCGATATGCACTAAGCTGGTTGCATTATATTAAATTACTGATAGGAATTAAAATGAAATGCTGTGTTAGATGGCTAGCATCAGAACAAAGTGAAATATTACAGGACCTGCTTTGAGCAAATTGGTTAACAGCACAGATGAGGAGGCAATGATGTGTTTGGAAAAAATAACAAACGTATTGTGAAAGGATTGAAGTAAGACTTCTATTTTACTTAGCAGATACTGAAGTTAACAACAATTTATATAGTATATCTTAACCACTCTCATTACTTACAAACAACTTATATCTAACTTCTACTATGGTCATCTGACCCCCTCAAATGCCACTTTCTTCTTTGCTGTTGTCCTAAAACATTTTATGGACAGTGCAGTGGTACAGCAGTTGCATTGCCGCCACACAGCAAGAGGTTCTCCAGTTTGAATCTCGGCTACAGTGCCTTCTGTGCATTGTCTGCATGTCCTCTCTGTGTCCGTGTTGGTTTCCTGTGGGTGCTCTGGTTTCCTCCGATATTACAAAGACATACATCTAGAGCATTTCTCACCGGACCTCTGCGGAAAATTTGCTTCTTTCCAAGTTCCCAGTAAACAAATGTTAAATAAATACAATTTTAAATAATTGTATTAATTGAAATTGCATTTACTTTATAATACTTCTGTATATAACTACAGTGAAATACATCGTAACCTTATGGGTCTATTGTAGTATTATATACATGGAGCTTTTCTCCCTGGGTATACACTGAAAATGAGCTACTAGCCAAGTTGAACACTCCCGGTATACAGATGTAAAATAAAAAATAGATAGATAGATAGATAGATAGATAGATAGATAGATAGATAGATAGATAGATAGACAGACAGACAGACAGACAGACAGACAGATAGATAGATAGATTGATAGATAGATAGATAGATAGATAGATAGATAGATAGATAGATAGATTAATCAACAAAATAGTTCAAGCATAGAAAACATTGCAAAAACAGTATGAAAGCAAAACAGTCTAAATCTTGAAAAAAAAGTGGTGTAGGAGCAATAAAAATTGCAAAATAGTCTAGATCAAAATCGGTAGAACACCAAAGGGAATAGCAGAATAAAACAGGAAGCTTGCTTTATTGATGTCAGTTATAAGAGTGGTGAAGATATAGGATGTACAAAGTATTACCTGATCGGTTAGCTGCAGACAATAGCACTGACAGTCAGATGATGGTTTTACTCCAATGGCTGGTGCAATGAAGCTGCAGTTTTTGCAGGACTGAACAGCAGACTAAGGGTCAAATGCAAATATTTTAGGAATACACAGAGCACAGTTCAGAGCAGTTCACTAGTTTTATAATCCCATCCTTACTTTGTAAACTTGATAAGAAGATTGAGCTGAATGATGTAGGTCTCACACAAGAAGAGAGGGTGTTTACTGGTACCAGGGTCGAACTATGTGATTGCAAACCAAACAGATAGTAGAATAGTATCAGTATGCTAAAAGGTAGAGGTTCCAGGTTAGTTGTTAAACTGGCCTGTGGGCTGCTGCTCTGTGGGACAACTAAACTGAGCTGAACAACCACCCAGCTCTCGACAACATCCTCTTAGTTGCTTAGAGGTTCCTGTAGCTAGCATTCTCAAACTCACTCATATCTTGTGCATGATGCTTTTATCAGCATAATAGTGGGCCACTGTTTTAGTGTTGCTGCAGAGGGTATTATATGTAAAGCACAGACTGATGACTTAGCAACATTGATGGTGACACCATTACCCCCCCCCCCCCCCCCGCAACTACAACCAGCAACTTCAGTCTTGCATATACATATTCTATTATATAATGCAGCAGCTACTTTATACATGCTTTCACATTTTGTCTTCTGTAACTCCAAGATTTTACTGCTGTCAACAACTCTGGGGCTACCATCCCTCAGCATTAAATATATATGCTTATGAATCACTCCATAATAGTGTTTCCTCTCTTTTGCATCTGCAGTTGTAATCATATTAATAATGTTGATCATTTCCATGTTATTATGCTGCCATTTGCCTACTATACTGACCACAGGATTTATGATCTTCTGCGTTCTCACTCAGTGTGTTTCTTCGAATCACCACCACATGACAAGTAGCTAATTTTCACACAAATAGGTTACCACAAGGCAAAACCTGCTTCTGAATCCTGAGATAGTTATGAAATTGTGGAGCTATATATACTATTTCGAATTTATAAACATGTTATGACTATATCTAAAACTGATATCTGATAATGGAACAAAATTCAGTCATTTACGTCATCCATCAATGACATTGATTCACCCTTGTTTTTGATGTTCTCTAAATCGGTTACCTGTTTTTCTTCCATATCTGCTGTTATCTAATCTCTTCTTGTACATTGCGTGCCAAGTATTAGCTTGACTTGTGTTTTTTTACTTAACCTTTCTGTTGACTGCTTCTAATTATTATTAGTTTTTTTTTTAATTTTTATATTTTTATTACATATTGAATGATATACATTCTTTACACTTATTATGTGTATCTTTCACAAAGGCACACTCCAAGACTCTGCTCTGCCTTGCTGTGCCCTGCTGGAATTTCACTATCAATAAATATGAATAAGCAAATTGCTAAATTGATCTGTATGAAAAATGTTAGAGAATGCAGTGGTTAGTTTCTTAATTCTAGTTTTTTTTTTCGTTTCAAAATTGTACTCCATTGGGTCTTAAAGTTTGAAATGAATTAGAAAGTATAAAAAGATTAAAACTGCTTTTTTAAGGTTTGTCTGTCATCATGATTTCTGAGAAACTTAAGAAACTTTAAGTAAAGAATGATAATTGTCAAACAATCTTGGTGAAAATGTGTTTGCATGAAGACCACTTTGTTAGAAGAGGAGGGCATTTTATACTAAAAATAAGATGTGTTTCAGACTGAACTTCTTATATTAGATCATTAGCCTCCTACATTTTTTCTACATATTTCTGCTGTAGCATTGCTGACTTTTTATAAAAATGTGTTGCTTCAATTTTCACTTTGCAGTCCTTCATATCCCTATGGCATTCTTTTAACCTGACTTTTGATGTGCCTGGTATAAGAATGTTTTGTCAGAGCTGTTAACAGGCCTGACAAGTTTTTGATATTAACAAAGTTATTCAACATTTAAATCTGGCCATTAAAAAAAGTGCAGGATGCATAATATTCTCTAGTTTTGCATTCTGGGTTTCAATGACATGATGAAAAGGGAGTGACATGCATGGGATATTAAGTATACGGTCAGATAAGTAGAATATAGTTTTCTTTCGAGGGACATATTAAGAACAAATATAATAATGATCTGCAGAAGCTGAGGCTCTTGGGCACAGGTTGCTTAAACACAATAAAAGTCGTATCAACTCTGTTCAAATTAACTGGTTTTCTAAAGATCCAGGATTCAATCCTCTACAGTACCCTGCTGCAGCACCTGGATGAACCCTGTATGGTACAGGAGCTTAACAAACTTCCTTGCGCTCATTACCATGGAGATCTGAACCTTCCATTCATGTCTTGACAGATGTTTGTATTACTCACTTCCTGTTTTACTCCACTCTCACTCTTATTTTTCCATCCAGTCTGTAGCTCTTATACTTAAACATTTTTCCTTTGTTGCTTTCTCAGAGCTCCCACTCAGTGTGATAGCAGTCATTTGGCAGTACTTAAAAAAATGTATCTTCCCAATTTTTAATTAATGGTAATTCTTATTCTGCTAGTTTGTTTCTTAATTCCTTTTTAATGAGATCTGCAGCATGCATTTTCTAATATAACATACAGAAGCATGTCCGGTTACAAGTCCATATGTTTTCTTTCACACTTCAGTCTTCTTCATATTTTGACTGCTCCCATTAAGGATCACCACAGAATGATAGGCAGTAGAGGTTTTACGGTGTCAAGTTGCAGCCCAGCAGCAAACCTTCACAGAAGGCACACACTCACACCTAGGGCCAGTTTGATAAAGGCCAGTCCACGAACTGCATGTCTTTGGAATGTGGGAGGAAACTGGAGCACCCAGAGGGAATACACACAACTGCAGGGAGGACATGCAGATTCCACAAGGCAGGCATGCCTGCCAGGAATCAAACCAGAAAAGCTCTTGCTGTGAGGTGACAACATTAACCACTGCAGCACTGCGGCCGCCCAATAGTATATAATGTAAATGCTCTTACGAGTTGTTTATCATATTGATAAGATTCCCAGCTTCATTCTACTTGATATAAATAAGTATAGTATGTGCTTACACATACTACCACTGATGGTTTAATGCTCTAGCCTTCCATAATGGCTTTAGGTAATCCCTTCCCATATAACAGGAATGACAATAGCATTTACTTTTGTCAGGAAACAATACTCACATTAGCAGTTCTTTTGCCCGCATATGAAAGCATCCTTGGAGGCACAGCTTGTCCGTAGGATTTAGACAACCTCTTGATGCATACAAGCAGACATCTAAAATGTTACATTTTTCAGGAAAGTTACCAAGAACCATTTACTGAATCATCACTCTATAGTTTCAGTAATTGAGTACTTTATACTGCAAAAACAGCCTTGTGGTCATAAACTTGGTGATTACTTAAATAATCAAACTGCAGTGTTTATTGGCTAAAAGAAATAAATTCAAATTAGGACAGCAATGTAGACATTTTATTTTAATTGTAACTGCAGACGAATGTAAAATAATAAATAGGCTCCACAAATAAAGATACATGACAGTCTGTCACAAAATGCACAGCAAATTAAGGTCTACTACCTTAATCCAAAAAAAGAAGCAAATGAATACTTGATGGCCTAAGCATAATCTGCTCTAAAACAGTTAAGTTCATTAATCAGATAGGGTGAATGAGCTTCTATATACTTCACCATACTTTGCAGTTCATTAATGACATTTTTCTTTTTTTTGTTACAAAGCATAAAGCCAGAGAGTCAGAAGCATGTTATTCTGGCAGCTAGTTCATATTCATTGTTTTCAGTGATCATCTCGGGCATGAGTTATATTGCTTCACCATCATGTCTGGACTACTTCCAGCTAAGATCCTAAAGCACTTCCTCAGTGCATTAAAACTTCATATCCTTCACTGCTGATGGGAATGGTAACTGAATATGATTAACATAAAATTACATTAACCTAACAATTCTGTGCACTTTTTTACAGTTTCTGACTGACTTGAAAAAAAAAAAAAAAAAAAAAAAAACAATGTGCCAGGCTTAGTAAATGAGGGAAATGCTTTGTTATATCAATATTATGCTCCCAAATCATGAGTTACACCTGAAGCAAAAGGACTTTACTACTGCCAGCAGGCAAAGTCAGCAATTCAGCTGCTGAATAAATTCAAATGATTTCTGACAAGAGATACTCTATAATGTTACAAAATGATGTCACTGGTTCGTAAAATAAAGTGAGATAAAGTAAATAGAAATAAAGAGTGAAATAACTAATGGATTTCCGTGCTGCACACCTATACATACACTTGCACTGCCAATTCTCTTGGATGCAAGCCTACGTTTTAAGTTTGTTGTTGCCAGCTACCCAGGAAAAAAATATACTTGATGAACTTCTGCTGTCACCCAGGCGGCACAGCATTTTAGATAATTCACACATTTTGTGTTTACCACTTAGAAAGGCCTCTCATTCTTTTAAGTAAGTTAAGATGAAAAGTGTTTTATTTTCATCTGCACATATGTGAATGGAGTCCTGCTTATTAATATTTTGTTAGATCCCCACTTGCAGTCATCATCTTCTTTTGGCTGTTCCCGTTAGGGGTCGCCACAGTGTATCATCTGTTTCCATTTCTTCCTGTCCTCTGCATCTTGCTCTCTCACACCAACTGCCTGCATGTCCTCTCTCACCACAACAATAAACCTTATCTGAGGCCTTCCTATTTTCCTCTTATCTGGCAGCTCCATTCTTAGCATCCTTTTCCCAATACACCCTTCATCCCTCCGCAACACATGTCCAAACCAATGCAATCTCACCTCTCTTGCTTACTGATTCCTAATCCTGTCCATACTATTCACACCCAGTGAAAATCTTAACATCTTTTACTCTGCCACATCCAGCTCTGACTCCTGCCTTATTGTCACTGCCATCATCTACAACTCATATAACATAGCTGGTCTCATTACTTTCATGTCGACCTTCCCTTTCACTCTTACTAGTACCCGTCTGTCACAAATCACTCCTGACACTCTTCTCCATCCATTCCGCCCTGCCTGTACTCTCTTCTTCACCTCTCTTCCACACTCACCATTACTCTGAACTGTTGATCCCAAGTACTTAAACTCATCCACCTTTACCAACTCTACTCCCTGCATCCTCACCATTAATCTACCCTCCCTCTCATTTACACACATATATTCTGTTTTAGCCCTTCTGACCTTCATTCCTCTCCTCTCTAAAGCATATCTCCACCTCTCCAGGGTCTCCTCAACCTGGTCCTTACTCTCACTACAGATCACAATGTCATCTGCAAACATCGTAGTCCACGGGGCCTCCTGTCTGATCTCATCTGTCAACCTGTCCATCACCACTGCAAATAAGAAAGGGCTCAGAGCTGATTTTTGATGTAATCCCACCTCCATTTTAAACGTATCTGTCACTCCCACCACAGTCCTCACCAATGTCACACTACCCTCGTATATATCCTTTACCACTCTTACATACCTCTCTGCCACTCCAGACTTCCTCATACAATACCACAACTCCTCTCTAGGCACCCTGTCATATGTTTTCTCTAAGTCCACAAAGACACAATGCAACTCCTTCTGACCTTCTCTGTATTTCTCCAACAACATTCTCAGAGCAAACATTGCATCTGTAGTGCTCTTTCCTGGCATGAAACCATACTGCTGATCACTAATCATCACCTCTCTTCTTAACCTAGCTTCCACTACTCTTTCCCATAACTTCAAGCTGTGACTGATCAATTTTATCCCTCTGTAGTTACTGCAGCACTGCACATCACCCTTATTCTTAAAGATAGGTACCAAAACACTTTTTCTCCACTCCTCAGGTATCCTCTGACTTTCCAAAATTTCATTAAACAATCTGGTTAAAAATTCCACTGCCTCCTAAACAGGGCCGGCCTTAGCTGAAATGGCGCCCTAGGCGAAGTAGTACTCCAGCGCCCCTTAAGCCCCACCCACACCAGTGCCCCTTAAGCCCCACCCACACCATACTCCTGAAACACCCCTATAAGCCACACCCACATGAAGGTCACTTCCCAAGAAAGCCACTCCAGTCATTTCCTTCAATTATTTAAAGAACAGGAAGAAAAGATACCTTGTAATATAGTTAAACAGCAAGTGAAGTGGAATTTTTTTTAATATGTCTCCTTTATCTGTTGCTTCTTCACACATTTTACTGTAAAGTCATGTCCTCAGAAAATACAAGCCCATGTGCCTTCTTTCAAAGGGATGCTTAAGTTAATCTAAATAGTTTAATTTACTTTGGATAGGCGAGTAAGCCTTACTGCTCAGTGAAAGCAGAACAGCAACCTCTCTCCTCCCTGTGTACAGTAGCTTAAACTAGAACAGCACAAACACAGATAGACTTAGCATACACAGTAAACTTCTCTGTCATTGAAACGGCATGAAAACCAACACTCATAGAAAATGCATCAGGCCAGTGGAGGATTAGGTTTACTTTTGAGTCGTTTTCAAAATAGACTCCTTGCACACATTTTAGGGCAATGCATACATTAATTTGTTCTTTTATTCACCTTCCTGATTGTATTAAATTATATTCCTTGTATTAAATTATATTCCTTGTATAATTCAGCACCACTTGCTAGAATGTTTTAAAATTTGTAGTTTTAAACATTTTAATAAGCAATGAAACAAAGTATAAACCAATGACAAAATTACCCATTTCAGAAAATTTCAATCATAAAAGGCAACCCAGACTTCTGTCATGACAATCCACCAATATCACTCGATACACAATCTCTAGAGAAGTAAAATCATTGGAATAATTCCACATTAAAAGAAATCTGTAACTAATGAAGAGGAATGAAGAGGTTGCTACTGGTAAACAACTTTACACCTCAATGTTTCATCTACAAATTCAGTGTCTGTTGCCCTTGCGTTAATCTATATTACATTAAAAAATTGGTAAACTGGGAATATTGCAATAGGAAATTACTAAAACCTACAAGTTCATAGTTACTAGGCATCTCATACAAAAGGAGGAAACTCAGGAGTGTAGAACCCCTATTCCTCCATGTAATACACCAAATAATCTGCAATCATATGGGTACTGCGATATCAGCACTTCATCTACATGGCGTGGGAGTAGAATCCACAGCCTTCTGCACCAAAGGCCATTATGCTACTAACACTGCTTTCAAATTCTACAACAGTATGCCATTTGATAAAACAGTTGCACATTGAAAATGGACTTAGCATGAGCAGCAGTACATTTTCTTTTGAAATGTAATCCGTTGAAAATACACCGAAACACAATCCCTTGAAAATGCACTGAAAACTCCATTCCCTGAAATGTACTGAAACACAAACTCCTTTCTGTCAGCAGTCTGGTAGGTGGTGTAAAGCAGTGGTTCTCAAACCTTTATGGACCAAGACCCACCATTGAAAATGGTAATTTTCATGACTCATTACTCATATCAGTATGTGTAGCTCTCCTGTTCCTCCTTAAAAGAGAGGACGCCGGCACCATGGAGTGTTTTTACGGGATTTAAAGAGGCCATGTAAAGTACTCTGACACTTTATTAGCAAAGAAAATCATAGTCAAATGGGACCCTAGGCAAGGTAATAGATTGGGGCCTCCCGAGCAGCCCCTCTTGAAGCAGCCCCCTCCCCAGCCATACCAGTGTTTCGTTACTTGGCTATTTCTCCCCAGTTACTATGAACAATGTTCAAACCTTAGTGTGCATACAATTAGGTATTTTCTGCCATTGAAACAGAATTAAAACCTACATTCAAATGAAATGCATCTGGAAAGTGAAGAATTAAGTTTACCTTTGCACTATTTTCAAATTACAGGCTCCTTGAACACATTTTTATGGCCATGCATTCATGCATGTGTTCTTTGATTCACCTTCCTGATTGTAATAAATTATATTCCTTGTATAATACAGTACCAGTTGCAAGTATGTATTAAATTTGTAATTTTGAACATTTTTCCAGCAAACAATGAAAAAATGCATAAACCAATAATGATAAAACTGCCCATTTCAGAACATTTTAACCATAAAAGGCCACTCAAACTTGTCATTACAATCCATCAGTATCAATCAATATGGAAAGACGACCGTGGTGCTGCAGCAGTTAGTGTTGTCACCTCACAGCAAGAGGTTCTCTGGTTCAATCCTCGGCTCAGCTGGGATGCCTTCTGTGTGGAGTCTGCATGTCCTCCCTGTGGTCATGTGGGTTTCCTCTGGGTGCTCCGGTTTCCTTCACATCCCAAAGACATGCTGTAAGTGGATTGGACATGCTAAATTGGCCCTAGGCGTGAGTGTGTGCGTGCCTTCCATGGAAGGTTGGGTGCCGGGCTGGCAACTCAACACCATAAAACTTCACTACCAGTCATGAGCGGACAGGTGATCTGCTGTGGTGACCCCTAACCGCGAAAAGCCGAGATAGAGTTTCAGTCAATAAGCACAATCTCTGCAGAAGTAAAATTCATCCGAAGTAGTACATACAAATATAAGTCTCTTCTCTCGTATTCTAGGAAGGGTACCCTCTTATAACATTAGCGAGTTACTTATCCATTTCTGCTTTATGTAAACTTGTGTTGAGCTTCGTGAGCTTCATCTTAGTACACTGATCTGCACAGTCTGAGTACCAGTTGCACAGAGCAGTGTGATTTTATGCTAGACATATAACTAGTCCACAAACTTCCACAGCTGTAATATTTCCTCAGTCCTTCTTTAAATTCTCACTTAATTTAAATCTAGCAGCACTGGTCATCGTGGCACATCAACACACAAAACCTTCCTCTACTGCCACTTTTAGAACACTTTGATTCCCGAAGTAGTATGAACTGTCTCGTGCACACTGATAATGCGCTCCTACACTTAAAATAGCTACCAAATGACTGGGCTTCTCTATGTCACTCTCACATGTATCAGAATAGCAACAACTGTTTTATTGACTGTCATGAAAGTCGCTTACGTGTGGGATAATGCCTCCCCCAAACAACAGTGCTGTCCCAGTGGCCAACAACTGCAGAAAAACGCTGTCTTTTAGACACCTCAGCATGCTCCTATCCCAGAGGCTAGAGCTCTCAAATCACCTGCCCTGGAGGAACTCCCCCATTACAATTCCACTAGCTGCTGTATCTATACATAACTTTTAAGTTCCAAGTACACAGATAGTTGGATTGTCAAGTAGAACCCCTTTAGATTGCCTCACAAATTCATGTCAAGCTTCCAGAGTCCCATTTTATGTCTACTACCAGTCGTACCTAGAAATAAACCCTGTCTGTGTTGCCTGCACATGTGTCACACCAACCTTTAGAGAAAAGTCTTCCTGTTAAATTGCAATACACACAAAGGCCAGATAGCCTAGTAAACTCTTAAATGACTTTCATCTTAATTTTATTCCTAGATAGTACAATATCTATCAGGGCTTCTAGCCCCTTAATGTTGTTCAGTGGAACCCTAAAATAATCTCTACCAAACATAACAAGCATCCCAAACATTCCAGGAACCTGCTTGTCCTTACTAAGAGAAATGTTAATATCCTGATAAAACTCTTAAAATGCAGAAATTCATTCCTACACTTATTAATTAGACTAACTCTAAAATATGAAGTAATTCAAATAATGTATGAGCCATGGTTATAGGCTATCAGTCACCCACATTTTTTCAGCTTATTGCTGATTTTTTTTTAAATGTGAACATGTAACTTGTGTAGGCATTCAACATTATCCTAAGACCAAGTGCCTTTTTTTTTCAAAATTGCAGCCTTTCTTCTCCTATAATTACCATTGCACCATCTATAGATGCATATCACATAACCTTTGTGTATCTGTGCAGTATACTGTTTCTGACAGATGCTAGTTCAAGAAACAGATAACAGATTAATCACTCAGAATATGCATACATCTTTCTTATGAAGCAAGCCAAATGAGAAAGCACATAAGTTAGCATTTGGTTGCTTGATGTAGGGTCCTTTATCTGCACTAGTTTTTTAATGTTAACTCCTAAGTACAGCCATCTTCGATCAATTTGAAATTGACAGCATTATTCAATAGCCACTAAGGCAAATGGTGGGAACCTGTTAAGGGAATAATTCCCAAGATCCTTTGCCAGGTCACTAAGGCAAACCCTCTCCAAATGATTAGTTAACCGAGTAGCACATATCGGTGTGACTGGTGATCCCTAAGGATAGCTACCTGGCTGTATTCCAACAGAGACAGCTACGCTAGAAGTTATTGTTTCAATGTATGCAAGTGCAAGGAAACTGGACAAAATATGAAATAATTCCTTTTATACTTTTTTTTCCCAGTTTCCTTGTGCTTGTGTACATCATGATAACAACTCTTCTACAGCCATATAGCTGTCCATAGGGGTCTCCGCAATGTGCTTGGTTTCTTGTTGGAGATTAAAGCTCCAGTGATTGTGCTTTTCAGCTGTAACACTCTACAGCACAGCGGTGCTGCAACCTTCTGGTTTTGGCATTGTAGCTCACAGGGAAATGCCACACAAGTTTTGTGCCAGAACCCCCTAATACTACTACAGGGGGCAGTTCATAATACTACTACAGGGGGCAGTTCATAATACTATTATAGGCCCCTTTTCAGCAGAGACCCAGGGAGAAAAACTCCATAGTTAAAAAAATCTTAGAAGATGTCATCCAGTACAATACAATATAATACAAGGCAAAACATCAAATGGAAACTATAACATCCAAAAAAAATAAAATAGAAGAGATAGAGCTCCATGCTATGGTTGTACTGCGCTACAAAAACTGGATTGCAAAGTCTCTAAACAAAGACCCGGTACATGCAAGCTGCAGAAAAATATAAATTACTTCATAAAAAAATGCTTATCAAGATATTGCAGACTTAACCTGGCATAAATTTTGTAGGGATCTTAGATCACATAATCTGCATAAACTCACAGTGTACAAATCTTATTCGAATACTGATAATAAAGTTCCCTGACATGTCTTAGCAAAAAACTGAAACAACCTCTTGTATGTCATCAGGCAACATTTACACTCCCTCACACCATTCAAGAACAGGTTATACCTGTACTACTGAAACCACCATCATGCCCCAAGTGTGAAAGTATCTAAACATATACTTGATTTCTACACTCATGCATAGAAGAAAGCTCATCAACTACTAATGTAAAACGTCTAAGTTTATTTTGATTGTTGCATGTGTAAATACTCATTTAATTGTGTAAGGATATCTTGACATTATCCACTAAGTTTAGTTTCCTATCTTTGCAGCCGAGCTACAGTTTTCTTAACACTGTTGCATATTACTAAGAAAGCACCGTTCTTACATAATTAAAGACAAGCTTTCTATATTACATTTCATATTGGAAATTTCTAGAGTATGTTTATGACAAGAAACTTCTACAGTTGGTACTCCTCATGAAAAGTTTGCTAATTATCATTTTTTTATGTAATATTACACCAGTACTAGAAATTCCTCATGCAATTATAATTTATTGTACTATTATCAGATTGTATTATTGTGAACTTTTTCTCTACAAGTTTCCTCTTTGAAAATCAGCAGTGCTCAGCTGGGCTAACCAACATGTCTTGGCTGCATATCACACACAGCATAACTAAACGGAAGCTCACATACACACACTCCTTACCTCAGCCTGCATAAAAACGGAGCTTCCTTCCAAACCAGCGCAGCCTGCATAAAAACGGAGCTTCCTTCCAGTACATGAACACCTCAGCCTGCATAAAACGGAGCTTCCTTTCCGCACACTTTTGTGTTTGAATATTAGCGTGCAATGCATGCATGGATCCTATAGGTCTTACTGCTGTAAAAGTGAAGAGGGGGTGCTACGCTCGTTCACTCCCTCCTCCCTCCCCTCGCTCTATGGTTTTGGTGCCCATGCGTGGTGGATGAATCGTGCTTTTAATTACGGAAGTGGGGGAGGGTGCAATGCTGCAGCTGAAAAGTGAAGAGAATTAAAGGTTCGGTTGCTAACTCAGTTAATTTGCGCCCTTTATGATGCTGGCTTTTACGGCGCCCTAGGCAGTTGCCTAGTTCGCCTATGCCTAAGGCCGGCTGTGCTGCAGTCACATTATTACCAGTGAATTACATACTTATTTATCTGTTGAGTTTCCTTTGATCCCAGTTTTTCATGGGCTCCCAAAAATACATAAGAATGCACTGCAACCCCCATTTAGACCTATAGTTTCCAGAAGTGGCTGGCTCACTGAGCCTTTTATTTTATTTATTTATTTTATTTTATTTTATTTTACATTTGTTGACCGGGCTACTCCAGCTGCATACATTTCCATTTTCAGCAGAGGCCCGGGGAGAAAAGCTCCTTGAGAGTACAGAACAATATTTTACTTAAATCAAAAAATAAAACAATTCAAAGTTTAACAAGAGGAAGTACCATATAAAGTTAAGCTATTTTATGCATGAAAGAGCATATTGGAGTAAGTAGTTTAGTAAATAAGGAAATATGTTCAGTTCACAATACATTTGATTGTAGTATCTTATGTTAAGTATATATGTTAACATAGTTGGGAGACTGAGAGTCATATTTTGATATAGAAAGAGAGTCAGTCAATTGAAAAGCCAGTTATAATTCTGGTTTTCATTAGGCAGTTAGATTATACAGTAATTAAGACTTGTAACTTAGTGAAAAGAAGACGTGAGAGGTTAGTCTGGGTTCAGACAGGTGCACAACCAATCTGATTTGAGGTAGGTTTTAAGCCTGATTTTAAATTGTGTTAGTGAAGGTAGGGAGGTCAGGTTGCAGGGGAGAGAGTTCCAGGTTTTATCCGTGGTATTAGAAAACAGAGAGTCCCCTGCCTTATTGTAGGTTTTGCGTATTTGTACTAGTATTTTGCTAGATGAGCGTAGGGTCTTAAGGTTGCTGACAGGTGTATATTTATTGAAAATAATTTGAGACCTTTATTAGATAGACAGGAACAGGTTCTGAAAGATAATAAACAGTTTCTTGAAGATTTATACAAGTATAGTGTAAATGGGAAGTTGGGAAGTTGAGAGATGGTTGCTTGTTAGTAACCATGGATGTTGTATTGTTATTTACTGCCACTCCCCACCCTCTGGGAATTTCCATGGTACATGATTTCCTTGTTAAAAAGAGTGAATATACTTTAAGTAAAATTGATCTTATTTGTATGTTCTTGGAAATTGTGTTAAAAAATAATTTCTTTCTTTTTGAAGGACATCTGTTCTTACAGTAGATTGGGGTAGGGGTAGCTATGGGCACACCTTGTGCCGATAGCTACGCCAGCATAGTTATGGCTAAATGGGAGAAGAATTCCCTGTTAACACCTAGATGAATATGCTCCTTTGGTTAGTTTCTACAAGAGATTTGTAGACCACTTGTTTTTTGTGGGGGGGGGGGGGGCACTGAAAGACAGCTCATGTTGTTTATTAGTCATCTAGAGTCCACTACATCTTTTCTTAAATTTACATAAGTTTTCTAGCAGTGAAATAGACTTCCTTGATGTACTAGTTAGTATTGATAAAAGTAGGAATTTTCAGACTAAATTATATAGGAAACCTTGAAGAAGAAATGCTACCCTACATACATATAGCATGCATCCTGGCCATTTATTCCGGAATGTTATTAAAGGTCAAATAATGACATTATCTCGACTGAACAATGGTGATGATGTTTTCAGAACGATGTTCAGATGCTTAAAAGAGAATTTCATGAAAGGGGGTATAAGGCATGTGATGTGGAAAGGAATATTTGTATGGGAGCTATACATAGGGAAAATAAGGCAAAATCATATTTTTCAAATCAAGTTTTTGAGGCCAAGTCTTCTCAGGCTACCAGCAATAGGAATACTTTGTCTATATCCTTATTTTACACTAGTGATTTGACTGGCATAATGAATATTAAGTCGAATTGGTATATACTGAGCTTGGACAATGGCATCTCGAAGGTTGTTGGCCATAGACCGAATTTTGTCTTTAAGAATAAGAAATCTCTCAAAAGAAAACTTTAACCTGCCATTCATCAACAGAGTTCAAGGTTACCTTCCTGACTCATGTAACTAAGGCTACTGCTGCTGCAGTTGTGGTCATTTGAGCATCTACAGTACTGTTTAAGGTTAACATGTACACCTGTACTGTTTGGTGGCAATGGGTTCAGCAATTATTACAGTCGGTTAAAAAAAATCCTGATTTAATTCGGACTTATCCACACACTGTGCTAAACCTTTTTAAACTCTGGTGGTAATTCGTGATGTTGTTAGAAGATGTGCTGAATGCTGATTACGCTTTGCTTTTGTACTTAGAGACTGGAATGCAGCAACTCTCCCTCGTATATGTTTTTATTTTCAAGAAGCATGTCCCTGCATCTTAACTGGCTGCATGGTAACCCACTGCACAGACAATAATAGTATAGTGTTTGCGAGCAGTAGTTACGAGTGTTGACTTACGACTCATCACACAGCAGAACTCCGGTCCGTAAACTGAGCCCTGCTTAAGTGGGGGAGGGCGCAACTGTTGCTAGCCTCTCGGCGATGAAATTAAAAAAAAATGTTGTTTTTCAGCTTTTCCCGATAAGTGGTCGTCACAGAGCAGAACTTCACTCCTTAAATTGCGCCCTTTTGAGGCCAGGGAGGGCACAATTGCTAGCTTCTATGGGCGGCGGTGAAATTCTTAAAAAAATAAATGTAGTTGTCTCTAAGGCTTTTCCCGGTTTGGGGGTCATCACAACAGAACTCCAGCCCGAATTGCACCCTTTTGAGGCCGGCCTGTACGGCGCCCTAGGCGGTCGCCTAGTTCGCCTATGCCTAAGGCCGGCCGTGCTCCTAAGCACCTCCATGCTTCCTCTGGTATGTCATCTGGGCCAACAGCTGTTCCATTCTTCATCCTCTTCATAGTTGTCCTTACTTCCTCCTTGATAATCAGTTTCACTACCTGATTCACTATCCCCACATCATCCAACATCCTCTCTCTCCCTTATTCTCTTCATTCATCAGCCCTCAAAGTACTCTTTCCATCTGCTCAACACACTCTCCTCGCTTGTGTCTACATTTCCCTCACTGTCCTTTATCACCCTTACCGGCTGCACATCTTTACCATCTCTATCACTGTGTTAAGCCAATTGGTACAGGTGCTTTTCTCCCTCTTTAGTGTCCAATCTCTCATACAACTCTCCATATGCCTTATCCTTAGCCTTCACCACCTCTCTCTTTGCCATGCGCCTCATCTCCTTATACTCATGTCTACTTTCTTCTTCTCTTTGACAATCCCACTTCTTCTTCACCAGCCTCTTCCTCTGTATACTCTCCTGTAATTCCTCATTCCACCACCAGGTTTCCTTGTCCTCCTTCCTCTGTCCAAATGTCACACCAAGCACCTTTCTAGCAGTCTCCCTTACTAGCTCTGCTGTAGTTAACCAGCTATTCGGTAACTCTTCACTGCCTCCCAGTGCCTGTCTTAACTCTTCTCTGAACTCCACCTCACAATCACCCGTTTTTAACTTCCACCATTTAATCCTTGGCACTGCTTTCACACTCTTCCTCCTCTTCTTGATCATCAACATCATCCTACAGACCACCATTCTATGCTGCTTAACTACACTTTCCCCTGTCACCACTTTACAGTCTCCAATCTCCTTCAGACACTTGCAGTATTCATAGTAATGTACAAGAAGTAGCAAGGCATATCTTTTGCGAGATACACTGCATCATTCTAGCGCCATTGACATCAGTTACATGTGTTTAAATTCTGCTGTTACAAAACATGACCCCCCCCCCCCGCAAGAAATTAAATAAAATTAAATCAAGTTGGGTGGAAAAGAATACAATTCATGGTGAATTAAGCATTCAGTATTCATCCCTCTGTTTATTTCACTCATGCAGATCGGTAGAGAAAGGCATTAACAAAAACACAGCAACTTTAGAAACAAAAGTTTGACTTATAAGTAGAGTAGGACCTCAAATGAAAGTTAGTTTCAGGTGTAACAATACAGAGCATGGTAGACACACTGGAATGCCACCACCTGAAATATAAAAATGGCAAGGAAGGGAGAAAACTTTGCATTGCATAAACTTGCAAAACCATTAGGCACCCTATTCAACCAAAGCCTGAGTAATGGCTTTGTCCCAGCCAAGTGGAGGACAGGCACTGCCATCCCTTTACACAAAGGTGGAGTGTCCACTGATCTGGGAAACTATGGACCCATGAACCTAACTAGCTTTAATTACAAGGCCATAGAATGGATTATCATGGACCTCATTCACAGGACATTGGCAACCTCCAAACACTCGACCCCACACAGTTTGGCTTTGTCAAGGGGAGGTCATGTCATTTAAATCTGGTTGACTTCTTTGAGACAATCACCAAAGCCATGGACGAGGGGAAGATGGTGCATGCCGCCTACCTTGATCTGGCCAAGGCCTTTGATACTATTCCCCACTCGGGCATAATACATAAACTCTCTCAACTAGGCATCAGTCCATATGTTATCAGATAGGTACTAAACTGGTTTACTGATAGTACCCACCTAATCAAAATTGGGGAAGCCACCTCAAGTAGTAGACCTGTAATGAGCGGTGTACCCCAGGGATCAGTCGTGGGACCTCTGTTATTCGGGATATACTTCTCTGAGGTGCAGGTCAAAACCAGTGGGCTATGGCTGACCAGGTTTGCAGATGACTGCAAGCAGTGATGTAATTAATTCCCCAAGTGATGTGGACATCCTCCAAGAGGGTATCACCCAAAGAAATAACTGGTACCAGAAACATGGCCTGAAGCTGATTGCCAACAAATGCTTCATCATCCCCTTTGGGGAGAATGACATCCCCACATATTATCACATTAATAACAACCTTGTACCTAGCTGTTCAAACCACCTCATACCTCCGTATTTGATACATTGAGACTGCTATAGACCAGTGCAAATATGCTAACAGCATTTTATGTACACCACTATTAGTCTACTGCACTGTTACATGAGGTTACACTCAACTATTTTATGCTTAAAGGTCGCAGCATAATACGCTGAAAATTGTACTAGACTGTAATACCTGATTTTAAGTGTGCATGCTGTATGGCAATATGTACTAAACAGTTGAACTTCATACTTGATGTAAATGTTAATATAAACAAGGGCACTAAGAAGTGGAAACTGAGAATCTGAGACACTACTACCTACTAGTAAATTTCACAAATCTATCCCGATAGGTCGCTCCCTGGTAACAGTTCCCTACAAGCTCCTTAGCACAAGGGACCTAAAAAAGAGCGAGTAGTGAAGCACGAAGAACCAACCTCCTATCCTGAACTCAGTAGATAAAGGGTAATAACCCCACTCTTAACTAAAGATTTTAGCGAACTGTAGCTGGGTCCAGCACTAGAAATACCCTCAATCACCCCATGAAAAATGACTGTAGCAATTTAGCTGCTCTCAGCCATAAAACATTACAAACGCTCAGTTGCTGGCGTTTCAAAGGCATCCAGTGACTACCTCTTAGATAACCCTCTTACATACAGGGAAAAAACTATTTTAAATCTTATAATCTGCCTGATAAACCTATTGGAAGCAGTAGTTCACCTACCTTGCAACCTCCAATCAAGAGCAAACTGGAAAACCGGTTAAGCCCTGCTCTGTTCGCACCCCACCCTGCCCCCTAATCCCACCCACCCCTACTATTGCTTAATTTATATCTCTCAAACCACACCCAACTCCTCTGCAACCAATCAGCCACAACCAATACCATACCCTCAACCTATCTCATCTCCCACTACCAACCACTCCTCCTTCCCACTACTCCCACACCATTACCAAATCTCCTCCTGACAACTATGTCCACATCCACAAATGTATTACTATCCATTCTACCAGCCCTACTAATTATTCCATATCTACTCTCCTCCTATGAGAACACAGAACATCTTGGCTTTCACTATCCTAGATTCCGAACCTCAACCCCTTCACTTCTACAAAATATCCCCCAATCTGTCCCTTCCCTGAATCTCAATGCATCTGCCTCACCAAACTTTGTCACTATCAGGCCTAAGTACATCCACAACAAACCTAGGTACTATCATCGTACACTGCTCCGAGTCTGGAAACTTATAGTTAGGATAAAAAATAACCTCACCAAGGATGGTGACATCCACCCAAACCCTGGACCAAACATTTCAACTGCACCCATTCTCTCAAATAAAACCCTAACCAATATAGGCCCATCACACAGACCCCATGACTCCTTGCTGGCCTGTCACCTAAACATCAGGAGTATAAATAACAAAATCCAGCACCTACATGCTCTCCTGGCAGTATATTCACCTGAGATACTCTGCCTCACAGAAACATGGCTAAAACCTGCCACCAAGGACAATGAAATCCTGCCACCTGGGTACAACATGCATAGACTTGATCGTACCCATAAAAAGGGTGGTGGGGTAGTAATACTCTATAAATCCACCATATCTGTCACCATAGCCACCCTGCAACCCCCCCTATTCAATAACACTGAAATCATCATCACAAAGCTGCATATTAATAAACAAAAAAGCATAAACATTGTCTGTATCTACATTCCCCCAGGGAAGAACATTGACACCCTTGAGGAGTTCCTGACCTGGCTCAACAACAACCAGCCACAGGAAACTATAATCCTCGGGGACTTCAACACTGACTGGTCAACCTGTTCCAATCAATCCCCAAAGACCCATATTAACCTCCATGGATTTACCCAAACCATAACCTCACCCACTAGGCTAAGTAAATCACATAACAAAGCTAGTACTCTAGATTGGATACTCATCAACAACTTCCCCCATCTCTATTCAACAGACACTTTACCAGACGATCTAAGTGATCATTGCCTGACATATATACTCAGAAAAAGATTAATTACCGTCAACAACCCACATACAGAGCTATAAGAAGCAACAAAATCTTTGATCCTCTAAAATTTAACAGTGAACTAAAGACATGTAACTGGTCTGCCCTAAAATGGCTCCCACTAGATGAAGCAGTCTCTTACTTCAATGACAAATTCCTCACTATCCTTAACCTCCATGCCCCTAGTCGGACTAGTAGAACCAAGGACAACACTGCACCTTGGCTCACCAAAGAAACTAGGGACAAAATTATATCAAGAAATAAAGCATGGGCCACCTACCGCACAACAAAAACCCAACCTGACCAACTCCTATTTAGGCAACTAAGAAATGAGGCAAAAAAAATCCATAACAGAAGATAAAAAGAACTACTTCCACCACGTACAACAAGTACACAAAACTAAACCTCAGAAATTCTGGACAGGAATAAATAGACTCCTCCACCCAGGACAAACCACCACCCCAAACCCATCTGGCACCAATCAAAAAAACTCCAGAAGACACGGCTAACTCCTTTAACTCCTTCTTCACGGAAGCCATCGAAACTTTAGCTAACCAACTCACACCCACAGGTCTTAATCCTAACAAAACAAAGTCCAACACAATAGCCCCCTTCGAACTCCACCCACCACCCTGGCTGCAGACCTCCTCCCAGCTGACTACTTACAACAGGCTGCAGAGGCAATCGCATACCCTGTCTCTGTCCTTATCAACCGAACCATATCAGAAGCCGTTATCCCCAAAATATGGAAAATCTCACATATCATACCACTACACAAGGGGGACAGTTCTACTGAACTGTCCAACTACAGGCCCATAGCTATTCTGTCTCCTCTAGCTAAGATCATGGAGAAGTGCGTTCATATTCAACTCATGAAATATCTCACAGAGAACAAACTACTATCCAATTCGCAATATGGCTTTAGGCCCAATCACAGCACCACAACAGCTCTCCTCTCCTTCTCTGACACCATCAACCACAATCATAACAATAACAATCTGTCCTCTGCCCTCTTCTTAGACCTATCCAAGGCCTTCGACATGGTGGATCACAAAATGCTAATGAAAAGTTTGGAAGCCCAAAACTTAAATAAACAAGCCCTCCAATGGTTTGAGTGCTACCTACAAGACAGGCAACAGGCAGTACTGTGGAAGGGTTAACTCTCCTCTCACCTCCCCATCAGACTTGGAGTCCCCCAGGGATCAATACTAGCCCCCCTTCTTTTTTCCATCTTTATAAATGAACTTGGTGCAGTCATTCCAGAAGCTACCTGCATTCAATATGCAGATGACTCAACCTTGATCTGCTCTGCCTCCTCCCCTACAAAACTTACCACAATAACCCAAAACACCTTCAACAAGGTTGAAAATTGGCTATTAAACCAACGATTAATACTAAATCCCAACAAAACTAAGTTACTTCTCTTCACCCCAACAAATAGAACCAAATCACCATCATTCAACATAACAGCTAATAATGGCACCATCATCTCCCCAGTAACCCAAACTAAACTGTTGGGTGTCATGATCGACGACAACCTTAGGTTTGATGTAAACATCAATCAAACCATAAAAACTTTCAATAAGAAATTTGGCAGCCTCTATAGGATCAGATCATTCCTAACCCCACAAGCAAGAACTGCTATTGCCCGCTCCCATCTTCTATCAACCCTTCTCTATGCCTCCCCTCTCTTCTCCCACCTGAGTAAAACTGATCTCAAAAAATTGTCAACATGCTACAACCACATTGCTAGATTTGCAACTGGCACACCCTACCGGACCCACCACTGTCTGAACCTGAATCTCCTGGGCTGGCTGGAACTACACCAACTCCTCCAGCTCAACCAGCTCATAGTTGCCCATAAAATACTCCACCACCCAGACACTACTCCAGCCCTCAGAAAAATAATCCGCCCTTATAGTAACAACCGGACACTCCGCTCATCCACCAAACTTCTAGTACTTATATATTGTTAGACATATAGATATTACTCTTACTAGGCTGAGCAAGGAAAGAGTAATGCCTAGTTACTTGTCTGGTGGCAATAGCCATCAGATCACACATGCACTTTAGTCCTTGATCAACAACAACTAGAATGACTCTGTCATAGTACATGTTGGTGTCAGTGATTTGAGGTGTACCTCTCTGGACTATATGGAGAGAGACATGAAGGAGTCATCAGACTCTGTTTTCCAGGAAGGTATGAGCCTAGCACTGAGCAGCATTCTGTCTTCTCTGAAGATGAAGATGCAGCAATATGGGCAAAAAATGCTTGACTTCATAATTGGCTTAGTTTGTGGTATCATTCAAAGGAGGTTCAATAGTTGTGATCCTAGGAGGATATGATTGACACACCACACTGCTTCACTCAGGGTGGCCTGCATCTGCCCCCTCTATGGTTTCTATTATTGGAAAAGACATTGTCCACCACCATAGTATTTTCTTAGCCAATACCAACCTAATAAACCTACCAATATATCAAAACAAGCAAAGAAAAATATAAAGGTGCCACTGATCAATGCTAAACAAGAAACTCCACTCCACACATGCCCTTCTAACTCTGTCGAATGTAGATGTCTGTGTAGTAACTGAGACATGGTTTCTAATGGTCTTCTAAATGTTTAGACCAGTTACTGCACAGGAGGGTTAAAAAGGTGGAGGTGAATCAATCGTAATCCAGAAGAGACTCAAATCAAGGCTGGTAAAGCAGCATGAGGCACTACAGTTTTTTCATGTCCAAACAGCCATCAGAAATGTTCTACAACATATGGTGACTAGTTACAAAACTCCCTCTATGACAAAAGAATACCACTATGCCTATCTATATGAACTGGAATCACTCTGTATTCAACCCAGTACCACTTTGCTAAGTGATCTAAACTATTCAAATACAAACTGGGAAACTTATACACACTAGTGCACATACACATAAATTCCTGGACTTTGTTAAAACAAATGGCCTGGAACAATTAGTTAGAGTACCCACTGGGGGAGTTACATCTTGGATCTTGTCCTTACTTAATAAGGAGGTATCTTAAAACGTGCCTTGTGTACCTTCATCACTTGTTAGGTCTGACCATAGAGCCATCTCCTTTGAAATAAAATTGAAACTAGACACCCTTCACCTGATATAACTTTAGGAATTTCTCTTGAACTAACTATCTATTTCTAAGTGATAAATTGGAAATCTTCAAATCCCCATCAAGCCTAGTTAATTCAACAGAATATGAGTAAATGTACACCTCCACACTATACCAGGATGTAAACAGCTGCATAGATGCAACTGTACCATGTAGAAACAAGTGCTGGGCAAATCCCAGAAACAAATCCTCCATGTTGGAGCCATAATATCAATAAGCTTTAAAATAAAAGGAAGAGAATTTTGACCAAGAGTAAGAGAAGTAATTCCCAGAATGATAGAGTACCCTTGTTTAAATAAACAAATCCACCAATCAAAGTTTGAGGGTAAAAGAGCCACTCAAGCTAAAGACAATCCCAAGGCCTTTATAGTTATGTTTAGTCTTAGTCTTGTAATTGTGAACAGTTACCTACACTGATGCTGAAGATATAATGAACCTACGGGCCGACAAATATAGGTTATAGGTCAGGCTTAACTGCTCTTTTCCCCTCCATCTATCACACAAGATATATCTGAAACTGACTCTCCTCCAGATATTACAGAAGACCAAGTCCAAAAAGTGCAATCAAAAGCTAAACTTACTGCATTAATGGGTTCTGACAACATGTCTGGTTGCAGCATGAAGCAAAATGTATCCACCTTGACAACATTGTTCAACCTCAGCCTCCATAGAGGTTTCGTAGCAAGCCAATGGGGAAAAGCTACATTCATTCCCCAGCATAAGTGAGGACCGTCCACTGCCCCAGGCAATTATGGACCCAAACATCTGACCAGCCTCTTCTGCAAAGCCATGGAAGGACTTATCAACAAGGAAATAGGGAACCTGCAAGCAATGGATCCATCTCAGTTTTGATTCATCAAGGGCAAAACATGCTTACTCAACCTGTTGGACTTTATTGAAAATGTTGGCAAAGCAATGGATGAAGGTAAAACAGTATACTTTCACCTGACAAAGGCTTTTGATACAATTCACAAGTTAGGCATAGTAAAAAAACTAAGTAAACTATGAATAAACTCATATGTCACCCACTGGATTGCCAACTGGCTCAAAGATAGGACACAGGAGATCAAAATAAGGAAAGCTATCTCCAAAAAGAAACCATTCACCAGTGAAATATTCCAGGATACATTGCTGTCATCTCTTCTCTTTGATATCTTCTTCTCTGAAGTAAAAGCCAATGTAAAAAGGATCTGGCTGACTAAGTTTGTGGATGACGTCAAACTGGTGTCAATCACTGAATCTTTAAATGAATTAGTTATCCTGCAGGAAGGTTTGTCTCAAATAACAGGTGCCAGAATTATGGAATGAACTTAAATGCAAAAAATGCACTATTCTATGCTTTGTGACATTGTCTACCTCTGGGGAACTACCATGTAGACAATATGCCCCTAAGAGCTGATCCAGTTATTCAGGATTTGGGAACTTTTGTGGACTGTGGCATAACTTTTGACCTACATATATCCAGTGTTATAAAAAAGTCCTTCCATATTGCAAAGCTTATAAACAAAGGTACTCAGTCTAGAACTCAAGATACCACTGTTGTGCTTTACTCAACCCACATCAGACCAGTCACTGAGTATAATTCCCTTTTGGCTTGTATCTGTCCAGACACATGCAGCAATTGGAATGCCCACACAGGTACCTTAATAAAAGGATACAAGGCCTAAACAATGCATCCAATAGGGACTAACTCAAAGCCCTGTCACTATAGTTTGTATCATACAGACTACTAAGAGTTGACAAGTGTCTCACATACAAGACATCCTCTTACCTAATACTGATAGACTTACTGCACATCAACAATTCAAATGATGTCAGAAATACTCGGTGCAGGGATTTAAATCTATTCTGCAACATCAACAGAATGATTTGGTGGGACTCACAGGGAATACCACTGCTCTGAAACAGACCTCTTATTCACATAAAACAAAGCTCACCCATTTCCATATTCATCTTTGATCTATGAATGGGTAATAGAAAATCTACACCAGAATTTCTCCTGTACTACTAAAGGATAGCTGCAGCTACTAGATACTTTATCCCACACATGCATCCTCTCAAATTATCTATGGTGTAATCTTATTTATTCTCACAGCAGTAACATAGAATTGTTAACCATGGGATGGGTAAGGGCAGTCTAAGCCAAAAAGAACAGGTTAATCCAGGCATCAAAAGGGAAACTGTATGGGCTTAAAATAGCTGCAAGGGAAGCTAGCTAGCATAGTACTTACCTATGAACCTATGAACTTATAATCAAACTAGTGTACAAAGTCTTTTAACATCTAGAATGATGTAATCTTCATGAGGGTCAAAACTACTCTTACATTCCTACCCTTCATTTACTTACTCATTCTGTGAGAAGTTAGAGTTCAATAAGATCATTGTTCCCTGATCCTGCACTGACAATGTGAATCAGTATACCAGCCTGTGCTCTTAAGCAGTCCAACCCCCTCCAGCAATGACAACAGTACTCTGACATCATGTCTTTAAAGCTACATCAGTAATCACTGCATCAAATCAATAGTCCATCTGTTATATCCACAAGTTATCACTTTGCTGACTACATAGCACACTTGTTAAATGAGGTTTGGGACAGACCATTTTGTCCTGGGACATCTTCGTGTGCGGCTAGACAAATAGAGTAGCAGTAATTAAGAGGATAAGGGGAGAGGAGGGTTAAATGGGATGGAGTGATGTTTAGGAGGAAATGAGGTAGGGTAGGGAGGGGCTTAAGGAGTTTTGTCAAGTGTAACTGAGGTAGGAGTCACATTTTTGGTGTGAACTTGCTATGGCAGGGTATGCCCATGATAACCTGTAGGTATACCAGGAGAAAAGGTAGGCCTCTGGGTACTTGTTGGTGGCAGGTGGTTGGTATGTACTTATTTATTTATTAATTTTCTTTTCTAGAGTAGGGAATAGTCAGTATGTCTGTTAGGCTTACCTGGGAATTATGGTGGGATGCTGTAAGGCTCTTGTTGGTTTTAGGGCAGTGCTAATTGTTTGTTAGCATTTCAGCAGTTAAGGAGATTTGGTATTTGCACTGCTCAATCACCTTGCTTGGGCTTTTTGCGATAGTGTCTCATTGCATTTCTGTGGTGGTTATACTTATTATGGATTTAATGTTTTTTTTTTTTTTTCCGTTAGTTTGCTGGTTTTCCTCTGGATGTGGGGAAGTGATGTTGCAGGGAATTGGTGGGAGCAGGGGGGGTCAAGAGGGGTTCATTTGGCTGGATGGCTTCTTTGATAGCATTGGAGTGTTTGCAGGCTTTTAGATATCAGCGGAGGGCTCCAAATGTGTAAGGACCATTGTCACAGAGCAGTTAAGCTGCCTTTCTAGTCAGCCTCATAGTTCCCGTTTCCTTGACTGTTTTGGGTGGGATGTGAGAACACCATAATGCCGGTGGTTATATCGGTAAAATTAATCCAAAATACAAAAGAAAACTATAGAGTATGTGTCTCAGCCTCTTTAAGTAATGGGATGAGGGCTAGTGGGAGCTGCAGTGGCCATTTTGTGGGGAGGAGGTTGCTGACATGCATGCATTGTGCAATGTATTATAAAAAAGAAAAGAAAAAAAAAAGCCGATCACATGCATGGCAGGTTGGTTTCTGCTTTACTTACTGAACCCCGATGGGGGTGGGGGATAGGAGAGAATGCGTGGCAGGCGAGGGTGGCCATTATGTTTAAAGATGCCTCAGAGGAACATAATTTAACTTCTGTAGGACTGTATTCCTCTGGGTTATTTAGTCAGTGTAGCCTGTAAACGTTGATGTTGAGCTGGATCCTCTTTGTCGATTGTTGTTGTTGTCCTGATGCTAGTTGTATAGATGGGACAAAGAGCCTTTCAGTGCATATAATGCAAAATAATCAACGTCATGCATTAAAATTCTTATTTTTTTAATTTGTTGGCTAAGTTACTTGCTCAGTTTCACATATTAAGTGGTCGGAGGGTATACGCTTCAAATCCAGGACTGCAGAGAGAAGTTTCTTTGTAGCTTATAGCCTTAACACTCGATAATAGATATGAGTGTGGGATTTCAATTGAGTTACAAAGTACTGATCGGGCATGAAAATAAATGCATGTTCTGAGACAAAACTGCAACACAACTTGCTTTCTTCACTGTTTACATTTTGTAAGACTCTGCCATGGGTGTTTCGTGGGTCAGTGTTGGGGTGGTTGGCCGAGCTGTTCCTTGATTTACGATAATTTCATGGGCGGCAAGACACTCGAGTAATGACGGCTTCCATGCGTGGTTGTGCCATTTGGCCATACTTCCCAAGTGTCCAGATTTTGACTCAGAATTGTATTTTTAATGGATATAAAAAACAAAAAAAAAATAAAAAATAAACAAAGATATTGAGTTTCAGGTGGCATATCCTATTACATGCATGCTAATGCAATAGCTGTTACTCTGTTGACTTGCTAAGCTTGTATGAGTGATATTTAAAAGTGTTCCTATGTAGGGTCTTGGTTCCCTCTATGTTTCTGGCTTTGAAATATTTCTTGCTTTAAGGATTTGTGAGGTATGATGGGGGGGGGGGGTGAACTGTAGTTTGCAAACATCTGGATTTCTCAGAGTGTCAAGCATGGTATAGGTTCTGCTTCCAGGCAACAATTTTGGTATGGGGAGTAATAATTCAGATTTGCCTCAGTTTAATCGGACATCTTAAGAGAATGTTCAGATTTGCCTCAATTTAGGGAAGCTAAGTTTACATGGAGGCTTGGTGGCACATTTATTGTTATTTTAGCCACTCTCTGCCTCTAAGTTCAATATTTAAAATCTATCCCTGATGACCTTAACCAGTTTGAGTTTGTCACTGATTCGGCTGTCATTGGTCACAGTTTGGTGGGTAGCTCTGGGCATGGTTGTCTTCTGCTAAGTACTGGTTAGTGGTACAGGGCATTCATGCAGATCATTTGCGGTCAACTGTGGGTGGATTTCAGGCAGCCCCCCCCCCCCAATCTGGCTAATGGGTTAGCAGGTGGCATAGTTCTTAATAGTACAGGTTTTGTCTATGTTCGGGGTTAGGTTTTATTCGGGGCATTTTCTTAGTTGGGTGGTTCCGGGAAGAGGGTATTGGTAAGATATTAGGTGAGAGGAAGACATCTTGGCTATATTTAACAATGTTTTGGTGGGGTGTTTCTAAAAGGAAACTTGGGAAGGGATGAAATGCTTTAATGTTCTTCACTCGGATTGTTTCTCTTCCATCAGCAGGATATGGAAAGGGTGGAGCACTTACTAAGGGCTCACTTTTTGAAGGTCATTTCAGTTTCAGAATTTATCCCTTTCAGAAAGTTCATGTTAAGGCAATATGTATTATTCTATCACTTTTCTAAGTTCATAACAGCAATACTGAAGTGTCCCCATTTTTGGGGCCTTTGTACCCCCATTATTGATGGCTTTATCTGGTTTCTTGCTTTACGGGTGGGACACAGAAGAATAATACCCTGATAAATACATCAAAAACTAACCATATGAGGCTTGGTAGGCATAAATTGAAAGGTGAGTTTTTAATGCAGCACACAGTAATTGAAACCATAGACTCATTTTAGGACTGAGGTATATAGGTAGATTCAGCTATGAGTTTTTCTAATCATATCAACCGATTGGTGAATGATAGTTATAGAACTATAGGCGGTATAAACGATGTATAAAGTTAGGTAATCAAAATAATGACGTCATTGTTTGTTAGTTACATTAGACTCAACCTTGAGTGTGGAATAACAATATAGAAACCCTATAACAAAACAAGCATGATTAAATGTGAAAGATTACAATGGAAATATATGTAGAGTATCCATGGATTCGAAAATTTAAGTTATTAAGGAAGACCATAATATCTGAGTATAGTTCCCGGATTGGACAGGTAGTTAATGCAGGCAGTAAGGGATAGGCATAGTATTTAGTTTGTTGTGTACACACCGGGTAGAGAGTTTGATTCCCAGCTTTAATTTGAATTGTGCCTAATCCTGTTGTAGGATGTGGGAGATTTGGAGGACTTTTGTGTTGCAGCTTGTCTGATCGAATGCGCTCAGAGTTGTTAATCTTCTTGTTATTTTGGAGCTGAGTATCTGACTAGTAGCTCCTTAATTGGGTGGTTGAGATGGATACCTAGAATGTTTGCAATTTCATAACAGCAATGTGTTTAATTTGTTTTCTTCACAGGTGGGGAAGAGCAGTTTGGACATCAATCAGTGACCTGAAGGAAGGGGTCAGCTGTGGAAGTGCAGGTACTGGTGAATCAAGGAGGTCACATGGAAGCTTTCACTCGCGGTTCTTTAGGGTATGTATGTTGTATTTGGTGCAGTTTGGGTAATGTGTCAGCAAGAGAAGAGGGTGTATCTTGGGGCTGGGTTAAGCAGGGTTGGGGAAGTTTACGAGGGGTCTGGGGGATTCTTGCAGGTAGATGGATGTGCAGCCATCATAGGCATAGGACATTACTAGGTTAATGGTTTAGGGCCCTTATGTTGGTTATTTATCAATGTTTCAGTTATGGTTATTGCACAATTTTATTTGGAAGATAGGGTATGATGAGAGGGGAGGCTGGGTTGAGGTGTGGTAGACAGCATGATGATAAGTTTAAGTTATTCTGTACTTGGGGTGGCTTCCAGACTAACAGTTGTCAAGTTTTTCATAATCTAGCCATGTTCAGGTAAGTGAGATTTCACAATCCAGAGTGGAGTACATGTTGCTCTTGTTAGGATGGACAAGGGTGAATGTTATTCTAAGGGTACATAGATGGAGCCAAGGGTGGAATTTGTATCTCTGTTTTTTGTAAATGGTGGTATAGCGGGATTGGGGATGGTTTTAATTTCTTTGTCTAATCATTAATGTGTTGAGACCTCCTGCATTGGTAGAAAAGTGGTCATTTTATCTAGAGAATGCAACCTTGTTTAATTTCACAGGGGTATTTGTTGTACCGTTACTATGGGATTTGGGAGGTAATTTTATGGGGATCTTTGGAAGGACACTTTAATTTCTGGGGTTGTTTTGCATCTGGTAGTGTCTGCATTTTGTTCTTTTGATGAATGAGAAATGCCCTTTGTGGTGTATAATGGTCAGTAAGAATTTGGATTATGTGTGGGTGAAGTATTTACAGTCTTTTCTTTTTCAGATCACTATGAGTGCAGATGGGGGACATGCAGAGTTCATATTACTTGGGGGATGGAAGAAATGTGGACTTGACAGGCGAAAAAAGAAGCTGAGGAGGGTTTCTGCTGATGAAGCTGTATGAAAGGAGGTCACAGGTTGCCAGCAGTGCAGCTGAATATGGAGTTGTTGCATTGCTGTATTTTTCTTCCTGCAGTCACAAGGTACTGTCTTGTATTGGTTTGATCTTGTATGGGGAGCATCAGGGTAGAATTTTACACTGTTTTTGGGTAGCAGGGGTCTTCTTTGGAATGGGTAGGATATTGTTGCAGATATCAGGGGTAGGAGATTAGTGGGTTGCATTGTGTAAGTTAGGCTTGCAAGCTAGATGGGGGGGTTTTGATGGGAGAATTTAGTGTTGAGTTACTGCAGTTTCATGTGAGACTGGGTTGATTCACTGTATTCTTTATGGTAATAACATGGCTCAGACCTTGTGTGACCAGGTGTCATCGAGCATTCTCTAAATTTTGGTATATTGAGTTGGTTAGCTTTGCCTAGCTTGGACTATTGCTGGTGGTGTTTTTGGGTCATACTGCTACTAGCCATGATGGTGGTTTAAGTGTCTTATTGTTTATAATGGGTAGTTGGTGTGATGGCAGAATTTCATTAAATGGAATTTAAAGAGATTTAAGAAGGGTATTACATTGATTGGACAGCAAAAAAAAAACAAAATTCATTGGTCGATAAAATGGGGTTGCAATGTGGCATGGTGGTATGTGACTGCCTTGGCATGGGCTTCAGTAACAGTGGGCTTAGTAGGGGACTCAGTGTCTGGTAATGCTCTTGGTATCATTGCCAGGCTTCCATTGGTGGGGTGGTATGGTTTATTAGTTCATGGCAGTAGTTATGATAGGATGAGGTTATGGTTTGTTCCCTTAGTATGGGAGAGGGGTCAGTGATTGTTTTCATCTGTTAGATATTTGGCTGTTTTCATTAGTTATGTATAGGGTTAGGAGGTAATGACTTTGATCCAGATTTGTTAGAGAGGATTGGGTATACCGAATGATGTTTGACCTAGTGCCGCTCTGTTGATTAGATTGCTGGAAGCTGGTTGGAGAGAGGGGGAACAGCCTGTTCAGCCTGGTGGGTGGAAAAGAGGGCCAGGCTTGCCCTCTTCTGTTCCCCCTCTGGTGTTGGATGTGCAGTTCAATAAGTGAGGAAGGAAAGTGAGCGGTTGCTCTGTTGGATAAGGTAATAAGCAAGCAGAGCTGCTTATTTGGTTGGTGGTGTAATTCTATAAATTGAAGGTGAGTGGTGTGACGCTGCCTTGTTAGTGCGAGGATAAGTGAGCAAGTGGGGGATGCTGCTTATTCAGGGGTGAGTGGTTACACTGCCCTTATGGTTATTTATTTCATCTTTTCTTTCATGGATGTTGTTATCATCTGTCATGTTTTGATTGAAATTAATAATTATTGGTTAACAATCATGTTTATGAAGTTTAATAAAGGTCATCAAATGTCATTCGGTGTTATGTGTTTATTGAAGTGGACCAGGACAAATGCAAATGTATATATATGTATATATATATATATATATATATATATATATATATATATATATATATATATATATGGTTCCCCTTCAAAAGGTCGAATGGCTGAAATTTCAAAATGCACATGGTCGAGACCATATGCTCGAAATTTCAGAAGCTTGACCGTCTGAATGGGGATCAGCATGCATTGCAGAATGGGAGATTTCTCTGCGCTGTAGTGCGATCTCAGAGTTGGAATAAATAACGAGCGGGGGGCATGGGGTGCAGGGGGATTGTTTTGTGTTTTGTTGTTTTTTTTTTATTTCCCTTTCAGAAGGTTGAGCTTCTGAAATTCGAGCATATGGCTTTGGCCAGATACATTTTCAGATTTCAGCCATTCAACCTTTTGAAGGGGAACTATACATTATATATATATATATATATATATATATATATATATATATATATATATATATATATATATATATATATGTACATACACACACACACACACACGTTTATATTCTGACTGCTGACAATTTGACTTTTTAACACTATCCATTATGTGAATGAGCTTGCCTTAATGCCCATAATAATATCAATGTTTAATCCTTAGAAGCCTTAGAAACCTGGTCTTTACAGACTGCTGACTTAAAAGCTGATTTTTAAAACATAACCTGTTGTAATCCAAAGCAATGTTTTTTGGTGCGACTGTTAGGTTTGTACCATCAACCCTCTTCTGACACATCTCATCACTTTTTTTATTTAAATATATAGTCATCTTGATAGATCTCTCACTTTCTCACCATGTCTGTGTAGTTTATACTAAATTCAGCACACAAATTAAACCATTCTATAGGATCAGAAAATATTTCTGTCTGCAGAAGCTGATACTTCTATTGAGAATGGAATCCTCATACCTTAGTCAGTGCCTACTACCTTTGACTGCTTTGGCCATTTATTTAACTCAACTCAGCTTTAGTCAGTACTAAAGTTTGTTTGATGATTTATCCTTATCTTTTTCTCTAGAAAAGTGAGCACAGGGCGGTCTTATCTCAGGTAAGCCAATATCATCATCTGGTCTGTACACCAAAAGCCTTCTCTTCTCCTGTCTTCTCTTCTCTGAGAATCCAAATGCTCAGTAAAAAAGATACAACTATACCTTTGCCCTAAATCTGTTCAGTATAAATTGTTATCACAAATATCGAAAATGGACAGTTTTATTTCTATGAAATGTCTTCCTAACTTCAGTACCTACAGTCTAAATTTAAATCCATGTTCAACACTCAAATCATAGTAGCTTCCAGTAACATTAATACATTTCCTGCGTAGTACAGCTGACAGCCAACTAAATATTAATTTTCTTTACTATCACACAACAGCACAGCTCATTGGAAAGCAACAGATACCAGTTTTTGAATTCTGCTGCTATTTAGCTGAATGTTGATCTTCATAAGATTATCATAATGGATAAATGATAACTATTATTACTTCTCTTTTATTTCTGTTGCACTTAGCATAGCTGATTTTTATAGCTATACCTTAAATGCAATGTTGTCCCTCAATGATACTTTTTGCACAGTCTGCATAATGCACAGGTCAGCATTTGCTGTTCGTACATCTCGCACTACCTAACACATCACAGCACTATTTTGGATAATCATAATCATAATTGAGTGAATGAATGAATGAATGAATGAATGAATGAATGAATGAATGAATAGTTATCTGGTTAATCTACTGCAATGAAACACACCCTCAAAAACTGGCACTGATTAGGATATCTGAATGTCCAGAAATATCCTTACTATTAGACATTTATAACAAACTGTAGTCTGACTAGGCAAAGGAAAGATTTGTTCAATTGCACTGACTGAATTAGATGACTGAAAACAATGTAAATGTTTCCAGAAGGCAAATTCTAAAAGAACTGATGTTTTCACAGGTCCTCAGAAAATAAGCACTTTTCTCACAAAATAGAGGGGCATATTACCAAGTATAAGGATTCGCTGTTATGCTGCTGGAACATGTAAAAGCAGGTTATTTTATCAGCATTGCATTCCACACTGCCCAAATACCTTAAGAACACCAAAGGTAGATGACATTCCCTCAAAAATTAACCATGGGCACATATTCCATTTTCTTCAGCTAATGGCATCCTGGTCCATCAGCACTTCCCTGCTACAATCTTCATTTACAGTATGTTATTTCTGCATTTTTGCCCTGTACTTCATTAGAGAAACTTCAGTTTTGTTTCTATGTTAAGGAGTTCAAAGTTATAGCAACAGTTCCCTTTGCCACATACTTGCCTTATGATTTTCTTTGTGCCTGGAATGATCTAGTGGTCTTAAGTAATATTTCATTAATTGTAAATTTCTTGTTTTAACATTAGGGCTGCATAAATAGAGATAAAATATGTGCAGAGTATTCTGCGAGTTTAGTGTACCCATTTTAAAATAATGGTAGGAGAATTCAGAAAACTGGGTAATATTATGCTGTAGTGTGAATGGTGTTACTAATATAAAGCCATGTTGTTATTCTAAGATAACTAAAAACCCCTTTGAGAAGTGTAATCCATTGTACTTTGTAAAAAAGATGTGTGTGTGACTCTTACAGTACTTCAAAGGTGATCTGTGCAGTTTTCACTACACTACTATGTGGGAAAGGTGTGCCAAGTCACTTTTACTGTTGCGTGGGAAAATTGGGTCATGTCCCTTGCTTATTGTACTTTTTTGGAGAAGTGCATATTTTCTTAAAGTACTTTGTTTGTTTCCCACTTGCACAATTTTATGGCAATGAGTCGGCATGACTGCTATACTACCTTATGACATTATGGCATGTTCCTTAAACTGCTTTAGTACGGAGATGTTTCTTACCCCTTACTCTGCATTATGGGAGAGGTGTATCATCTCACTTGTAGTACTTCATGGGACAGGTGTTTCATCTGTCATACATTACCTTACACAGCAGGGATGCCCTGCCACTTTCACTGCTTTCTGGGATGGGCGTGTCATTTGCCTTATACTACATTATGGGATGGGTGTGTCATGTGTCTTATACTGCATTATGGAACAGGATTATCATGTGTCATACATTACCTTACATAACAGGGGTGCTGTGCCACTTTCACTGCTTTCTGGGATGGGTGTGTCATGTGCCTTATACTGCATTATAGGACAGGTGTATCATGTGTCATACATTACTTTACATGACAGGGTACTGTGCCACTTTCACTGCTTTCTGAGATGGACGTGTCATATGCCTCATACTATGTTATGGGATGGGTGTGGCATGTGCCTTATACTATGTTATGGGATAGGTGTATCATGTGTCATACTTCACTTTACATGACAGGGGTGCCATGCCACTTTCACTACTTTATGGGATGGATGCGTCATGTGCCTTATACTACTACTATTTTGGGATGGGCATGTCATGTGCCTTACACTACATTAAGTGACAGATGTATCATGTGTTGTACATTACCTTACATGACAGGGATGCCGTGCCACTTTCACTGCTTTCTGGGATGGGTGTGTCATGTGCGTTATACTACTTTGTGGGATGGGCTTGTCATGTACCTTATACTTCTTTGTGGAATGGGCATGTCATATGCCTTATACTACATTATGAGACAGATGTATCATGTGTCATACATTACCTTACATGACAGGGGTACTATGCCACTTTCACTGCTTTCTGGGATAGGCATGTAATCTGCCTTATACTACTTTATGAGACAAGTGTATCATGTGTCATACATTACTTTACAGGTCAGGGCTGCATGCCACTTTCATTGTTTTATAGGACGGATGTGTCATGTGCCTTATGCTTCTTTATGCGATGGCCGTATCATGTGCCTTATACTAATTTATGGGATGGGCAAATCATGTGCCTTATACTACTTTATTAGATGGGCATATCATGTGCTTTATTCTACTTTATGGGATGGGCATGCCATGTGCCTTATACTACTTTATGTGATGAGCATGTCATGTACCTCATGTGCCTTTTACTACTTTATGGTACAGGTGTGTCATACTTCTTAAACTATTATACTGTAGAGGTGGTCTTTGCATTTGCATTCATTTTTGGGGAAGCTGCATCATCATTGTTGCACTGCTTTATGGGAGAGGTGAGTCATCATTTAGATATGTCATATCCCTTCCACTAGTTAATTGGAAAGGTGTTCCTTGTCCTTTGCACTACTTTATAACAATAGTGTGTCACCTCCCTTATATCACATCTTCCAATTGTTAATTGGAAAGGTGTTCCTTGTCCTTCACACTACTTTATGACAAAAGTGTGTCACCTCCCTTATATTATCTCTTCCACTAGTTAATTGGAAAGGTGTTCCT
>NC_056733.1:1965250736-1965298236 GCF_019279795.1 Protopterus annectens
GGGCTTTTAACAGAATCAAATAACTTCACTCAAGTAAAAGGCAGAAGAAAGAAATGCACTGTTTTTGCAGGTATAGAAGTTAGCTGGGTATGAATCTGCTTTAGATAGTTCCACAAAACTCCGTTCAAAGGTGCTTTTGTCAAATACTGATCTGGGCACAGTATTTTCTTTTTTTGCAATGAACTCACTCACTCTGAGTTCACTGGAGGATATGGGTTTTCCAAAGACAAACATGACTTTTTCAGCTATGCACAGTAAGATTCATCACTACAAATGGTAGTTTCTTAAGCTAGTTTAAGAAAGCAGCATGCACACAGTAAACATGAGACAAAAATGTTATCACAGTAGTGTGAGAAAGTAGAATGCTAAAGTACAGTGATGAAACATGAAAGAAACAATGATAACACTGAAGATTAGATAGAATAGTTATAAGGAGTTCTTAATAACTGGCTGTGAAATCAACACAGTTGTGAGAAAGAAAAATTACCTTTAAAGCTCATAAACTGATTGTATTGGTCATGTTCTTATATGCTAACAGTAGCTGTGGTTGCACATATACATGTATCTCTAAATGCTGCATATTAGCCTTTGAATTTATATGTCATTGGTTATAGCTAGTTTGTCCCCTTCTCCCAAAGAATTAAATTTGTTTTGTGACACATGATTTGGAAACATATACAATGCTATGATACAAAAGCATGGATTAAATACTAATGTATGCTTGGATTGTAATTACTGAAGGAGCTGGATTAGGTTTTGCTAGTGTTTGAACCCATGAAGCCTAAGACTAGCTTACATTTAAAGCATTTGAATGAGTAAGACATCTAAAATGCAATCACATCTAATTATCTCAATTAATGAACAATTCACACGGTCCTACGTGTAGTGTTTCTATGTGGACATACCTACTTGACGCTGTCTCATGCAGATGAAGCTTATGATACCAGTAAATGAAAATATTTTGGTCAGATCGGTACAGTAAAAATCGCATACAGTCCATTTCTGTATTACTGATGTGAGACTTAACTTTAACGATGGAGCTCCATAATTTATTTCCCTAAATTCCGATTCCTGCTTTCCTCTATTAATCTGCAGGCAGCACATTCTTCTAAAGGAAACAGGAAGCACAAATAAACTGTCCCCAAAAACTGCTTTAGTTTTGTATATATGATTCCAGTATCAAATAACGGGAAGGACATTTTAGATATCATTTTTTAAATTCAGCTGTGTATAAATACTAATCATCTTTAATATAAGGTTTGGTTAGTACAAGGGCCATTCTGCTTCACAAAGCAACATTTAGTTATTTTATGAAAGGACTTATCAGGATACAAAAATATTTTGGCTTGAATGTTAGATATTGGAAGCATTACATTTCACAGGTGTTCTGAAGACATGCGTGTACTGACCTCATAATGAAGGTACACCTATTGAAGACTAACAGAAATGGGTGATTATGGAAGCTTCCAGAATAGTTGAACTCCTTTTTTTCAAAGCATTTGTTTATATATTTCTGCCACATGACCGTAAACTTCAGGATATTTACATTATGCTCTGAGACTGACTCTGTGTCATACAGTATATTAAATACTGCCAAAGTTATGCATTTTAATTACCCTAAGTTAATGGAGATTTCTACCTTGGTCATGGTTTTTAGTACTTTTTTACAGGTTTTTTTGAAATAATTTTAAAAATGTATTGTCGTCAGGTATCACCAATTCTGAAGTCCCTGATGTGAGAGAAGCCACTGTCTGCCCAATCTCTCAGACAGCAAACTGATCTCTTTCTCAGTCTTGCTTTCCAGACCCATCTTTCAGTTCAGTTCCCACTTCAGACCCTACCACAGGTCGGGTCACACAGTTAGAAAATTTGTAGCTCAATGCCAAAAAATGCATTGCCATTCCCTTTGGTAAAAACTATGTACCCATGAGCTACCACATAGGTGGTAGTCTACTTAACACCGAAAGTGTGATAAGAGACCTTGGGAGACAGGTGGATAGTAGTCTCTCCTTTGATAATCACATCGCCATAGTAGTCAGGAAAGCCTTCTACATGGCACACCTCATCACAAAAGGTTTCTTATGTAGGAAAAAAGAGGTCATTGTTCCCCGCTACTCGTCACTCATTTGACCCATTATAGAGTACAACACCCCTTTTGGTGTGTACCTCACAAGACATCTACAACAACTGCAAAGGCTGCAGAAATACCTCACAAAGAGGATTACCAGCTTCAAACTGATGCCTTATGCAGACCGTCTCAAAAAACTCCAGCTTTACTCCATGGCATATCGTCTAATCAGAGGTGTTCTCTACCTAACATACAAAGCTATGTCAAACCCAGAGCTGTTGGACATGCTCCACTTAAAGAAATCCCAATCCCTCCGAGCTACATGCTCTAGGCACCTAAACCTTGTCACCACAATAGATAGAACATGCTGAGGGATAGATTCCTGTCCAAGAGACTTCCTATACTCTAGAACAAACTACCTATCTATATCAAACAAAGCTCCTCATTAGCACTCTTCAAGAAAAATCTTGATGATTGGATGGGAAATAGGAAATTCACCCTGGGGATCACCTCTGTGGCTCTGCTCAATAGGGGCACAGGAAAATAATTTTCTTCGGTGGCCTATGAACCTATGTAAAAATCCAGGTGCCATATCTTGCAGCATAGTTTTTTGTATAGTGAAGGGCAGCATTTCATATCATAAGAGTCATACATTATTTGAAATTGTTTGATTTTTTTTTTTTTTTTTTTTTTTTTTTTTTTTACTATTTATATTAGATGCAAAAAACAGGACACTTTTACTGGACTGTACATTAAATTTAGTTTGTAGTTTTTCAAGTTTTTGGTGGTAACTATCTAATGTATACTGTATTTTTCTCTTTCTTGCGAAAGCAGTTTCACATATTTGCTAAATGTGTAAGACAGGCATAAGTTTTCACTCTTCTGCTAATTTTAACTCAGTGGCTTTGTGTCATAATTTATTACATGCAAACATACAAATATTACAAGAATGGGTATTAATGCCCTCCTAGCCTGCCAATATACCAAAACAGTTGTCCCCATAATGTGTCCAGGCTGTTATTAAAATATCTAAACTAGTGCTTGCTTTAATTTAATTTGGTAGTCTGTTCCATACATCAGCTATTCTGTCAGAGAACCAATGAGTACACTTGTCATTCCTCTAGAATCTTCTACATAGCTTATCTGATACTTCTCTAGTACTTTTTGATAACCCCAAGCATTCTCAGAGGTAGTTCTCAGTAAAGACCGTGTATATCTGAATAAGATATCTCTTAAATATTTATATCAGACACTTTGAAGTTCAGATATGTTAGTCTTGCATTGTAACTGTAATTTTCACATCCATGGATGCTCTTTGTATAGATCCACTCGACTCTATCCAGTTTATGCATGCTTCTTTTCTTATAAGGATTTCATATTGTTATTCCATACTCAAGTCTGAGTCTAATATAATAAAAAATGATGACTTCATCATTTCTGATTTCCTAGGCTTTATAAATGTTTTTATATAGCCTATGGTTCTATAACTATCATTAACCAACTGGCTGATATGATTAGAAAAACTCAAAGCTGGGTCTACCCATATACCCAGGTCCTTGAATGAATCTACAGTTTCAATCACTGTGTTCTGTATTAATCATTCACCTTTCAATTTATGTCTCCCAAATATCATATGCTTAGTTTTTGATGTATTTATCAGCTTATTATTCTCCTATTCCCAGGTAGTCAATTTAATCAAGTTCTTTTGCAGACATGCCCTATCTGTAACACATAATCTGCTTACAGACTATAGAACACCTGAGATGAAAATGATAGATCTGAACAAAATAATCTAAACAAGTATTTATTTATTACTTTAATTAATTTATTTTTTTATTTAGTTAACATTTGTTGACCAGGAAAGTCCGACTAGTTGTTGTTGTTTGTTTTTCGGCTTTTCCCAGTTAGGGGTCGCCACAGTGGAACTCCGGCCCGCTAATGATTGGCAGTTGGTTTTTATGGTGTCGAGTTGCCAGCCCGATGCCCAACCTTCAACAAAGGCATGCCCATTCAATGCATATCTTTCGAATGCCCACTCGACCACGTGAAGGACATGCAGACTCCACACAGAAGGCACTCTCAACCCAAGCCGAGAATCAAACGGGAGAACCTCTTGCTGGGAGGCAACAACACTACCGCTGCACCACCGCAGAAGTCCGACTAGTACAAAGCCTATTTTCAGCAGAGGCCTGGGAAGAAATGCTCAAGAGGCATGTCTTTGGATGGGCTTAGGACGGATCTGTGTGGAACCCCCTGACTGTAACCAAGAATTTCACCTGTCCAATTGCTGTATGATACTTGCCATGTATTATTTGTAAGCCATGCAGCTATCCATCTTATCAAGAGTACACCAATACTTAGTTTTTCTAATTTATTGATCAGTGTTTTGTGTATGGCCCTGTCAAATGCTGAAGTCAAATCTTTATAAACTACATCACAGCACAATTTTTCATTCATAGCAGTTATTATATTTTTATGCAGTGTTATTTTGTGGTAATAGGTCTATTTTCAAAATATGCATGCTGATATATGAGGTTTGGAACAGACTAATTTGTCCAGGGACATCTTCAGTTGGGGTTAGACAAACAGAGTAGTAGGAATTAGGAGGGTAAGGGAAGGATAGGGTTAAATAGGAATGAGAGATGTGTGGGAAGAAATGAGGTAATGGTAGGGAGGGGCTTTATAGGGTTTTAGGCAAGTGTAACTAGAGTAGGAGTCACAATGTTGGCATGAACTTGCTTCGGCAGATTCTCGTCCATGGCAACCTGCAGATTTTGGTGGTCAGGTAGGCCTTAGAATGGTTGGGTGGAAGAGGTGAGTGATGCTCAGTACCAAGGGTTGGTAGAAGTAGTGATGTCAGTACCAAGGGTTAGTTGTAGTGATAGATATTACTCATATATATATATATATATATATATATATATATATATATATATATATATTTTTTTTTTTTTTGCTCTTTATCGTTTGTTGGGGAAAGCTATACTTGTGGTCAACTGTCAGGAGAAGGAGGAGGGTGGGTTTCCTGTGTTTCCCACTAGCAGTCCAGTAGTGCCTCATCAGTGCCAGCTCCTCTTCAATGTGCCCTGTTTGCTTTTGCAGGCTTGAGGTGCTAGGGTCAGTTGGGGGCAGTGCGTATACTCTGGCTACTTGGTGCTTTTTCTGAGGTAAATTTATGTATATTAATAAAAAAAAAAAAAACAAGCCTTGAATTAGCGATGCAACTCCATCGCCTGTAATTTATGGTACTTATTTGCCAATGGGGTTCTCGGTTCATTAGTGGTGGTTAATAAATGTATTGCCACTATGGGGGTGGGCGCTCACAAAATTAATTGGCACTCTTTGGATCTGGAACTTAGCTTACTTTGAAGAGGTGTTTGGGCAAACAGTGCAAGTGGGAGACAAGCATTTCCTTGAAGCGGTGATTAAGGGAGTGATACCATCAGTCGATAAGGCCTGCTGCAAAGGATGTGAAAGAACTGAAATATTAGAGCGCCAAGTGGATTGATGTCATCAATAAAATGTATCTGAATGGGTATGTAGCAGTAGATTAGGTAGACTAACATGGAGTCTTATATTGTTTTGTCCCCTGCTGTTTTGCTTTGCTGCTTGTAAATTTATTGGTTTTGAATTGTGGGCTCAGAGACCAGTAAAATGTGTCTGCCTCTACACAGGTGCTGTGTGGTGCCTTGGGCATTGAAGCATGGCTGTACTTTCAGCTGCCATAATCGCATAGCAAGTATTCCTCTCAGTTGTCACGATTTTGCCCCACACCACATAAAAAAAAAAAAGAGGTGGCTAGGGCATAACATTTATAGATTTAGGAATGACCTACATTTATTTCAGGTCTGTTAACAGGGAGGTGATTGGTTTCCACATTCACCTGACAGTCAATTCAGGCCGATGTGAACCTGTTATTCTATCAACTTTCTCCGTTTTACAGAGGGTCCAGGTTTTTCATGTGGTTTGTTTGTCGTGGATTTAGGCCCATTGGGAGGTTTCTTGCGCCAGGGTTGTTGCTTTCGGCCATTTTGTACAAAGTAATGCTGTCAGGCAGGGGTGACACAGGAGTGGTTGCCACTTCATGGATGGTGGGGGTGTGGCCTGAGGATCACAGCTTGTGAATGTCAGAAATGGAGGTGGTAGGTTCAAGGAATTGCAGGCCTTGGGGAGCCAAGGTCTCTTGGTTTTAGTGTCTTGTGCTTGGTTCTGTTCTGATTAATGACACTTTATATCTAGCTTTAATGCCCTGTTTGCAAGTTAAGTTAATGTATATTACATGTTAAGGGCGACTATCAGATGCCTCAAGAAGATGGATGTTTTCTGCCATCGCTGGCATGGTCAGAGGATATGGAAATTGCTGCACATGGTAATACAGTTGAATTGGGGGGAGAAAAACCAGTAACACAACCAGTCACGTTTGCAACTTTTGCAGTGATAACACTCAGGTGCAGTTTGGTTGGATTACCTTCATTTGGAGGGAGGTGCTATCTTGTTTTGTGGTTGGTACAATGATGTACTTGGTTAAAGCCGGCATATCTTACTGCTCAGTTTTGAGTGTGGAGGCTTACTGTTTGCTTGCCTAAGAATCATGGTGCCCCGATTTTGTTTTTTCTAAATATCTGTTGCCATTACTAAGCATGGGCAGTATGCTGTTAGCTAGGGATTAGTTTGCCTTTAAGTTGCTCTTTATTTTCTATAGTCATGCTTTAAAGAGGCCTGGCATTTGCCTTTACTTTAAGTTGCTTTTTATTTTCTATAGCCATTTCAGTCTTTTGTTTTTGCTTTAAAAGAGGCATGGCACAACAGGGCTGCAGTATGTTTATCTGGGCGGTCTGCTTTGGGATTTAGCCAATGAGAAAGCTCTTTCACCATTATGTATTAAATGGTTACATTTGCTTTGCACTTGTTCAATGGTGGTTGATAGGCAAACCATTGAGGGCTAAAGCTGATAAATAATGGTACGTATTTTAGCTGCAGCTGTCAAATTCTGGAGGGTGGTCCATTTATCATAAATACAGGTTTTCGGGGAGGTTATTGGCAGGTCTTTCGATAATTCTGCTAGGAAATGTCAGACATTAGTGTCAGGTGGGAGGAGTGCTGCTTCTCCTGCGGATTATTTATTTACTTACTTCTAGTGCATCATATTTATAAATTAGCATTATTGAATCTCTGCATAAGTTTAAGTCTCTATTTGTTATGTTGCTCTTTCATATTGGCTTTGCCCAATTGGGTATTAATACTGCTTAAAGGGGGCATACTGATAAGGATTTGGTCTTGCAGTTACAAGGTAACGTGATACCCGTCGCTGTTTTGGGGATCGGGGGATTGTAGAATATACGAAGTGGTAGCCTTCACGAGCACAACATTTTGATATGGTGGGGTCCCTCTCTGCATAGAGTAAATGCCAATTCTGGGTGGTTGCTAGGATTGGGAGGGCTGTTCAGTGGTCATTGGTGAGGTATAGGTAGTAGACAGGTTGGGGAATGGTTTGGGACTTGGTGATTTATTTCCTTCTCTGGGCCAAGGAATTCCTCTTTTGCCATTTATTTGGGAATATTTCAGTGGTGGAAGTATGGGCATTTTGCCTGAATTTTTTAAGGTGGGAAGTGCAACATGGGCATAGGTCAGAGTTGATAGGCAAAGGGCGAAGGTGTGAATATACATTACTATGGCAGGGCTCATTTTCTGCACTATAAATTATAGCGCCTTACAAAGTACATGGTTCAATAGGTGTGCGAACGGCTATTGGTGTGCACTTTGCTTCAGATTTCTCTGTTAAGGAATGGAGCGACAGATGTTTCTCTGTCACTGACATCAAATGACAGCTATACCTCTCAAATGTACACATTTTCACAGAATGTTCAGATTTTACTTCATATTTTCAGGTGCTCATAAAATTGGATTTTGGGCAATTCACTGAGGGTTGAGGTCAGAAAATAGACAGACATTTGAGTTTCAGACTTTACACCTTTCAGACATTCAAAATAATGCAATACCTGTTATTCTATCAATTTGCTAAGTTTGCAAGAGAAATATTTAGAAGTGCCCCTATTTGTGCCTTGCTCTTCCCATTATTTATGGTTTGTCCAGACTCCTTGTTTTAGTGTTAATGTTTCTGGGGGGGGGGGGGCATATTTCAGCCTTTTTTAAGATCAATTGCTAACCAGTTAGGTTTAAAGTTTGGAATTGGCATTCACTTGGGGTTCTATCTTCATGTGATTGTCTGGTAAATACGGGCACATCTTTACTGCCTGGAAGTATGTACTGATGGTAGGAGTTGGTAACAACAATAGTGGGGACTTGCATTGATGTGACTCCAGTTACCTGTCAGCTTTCTAACTTTATAAATAGCAATATTTAAGAAATTGCCACTATATTGGGTCATTGTCCCACTTTACTTATAGCTTGTTTTACACATTTTCTTTAGTGAATTTGAGAGGGGTGACTAGCATGTGTTTTGTTGCTATTTTGTAGTATGTGGACATTGCTGCCCTGAGGTGGCAGAAAAGACTGATTTAGCTCAGGTTCTCCATAAAAATTTGGGGTCTTCATTTGGGACTCTCAAAGCTGTCAGATATATGATGGTAAACATTAAGGGGGGGGGTCATACAGATAAGGTGTCTGCCCCATAGACACGTGGTATAGGGTTTGAGACTTGTTTTGTTCATTCTTGTAAAGGCTATGTACTTAATCTGTTTTCTTTTGCAGATGGCAGAGGTCCAGAAGTTGATGGGGCATTGGTGGTAATCTGAAGGAAAGTAATTTGAAAGGTGATGGAGGTTGTTGCAATGGAAGTCCTGATCATTTTGGTACTGCACAATGGGGTCACTGATGGGGTACTGCATAGATATGGAAGGTAACGAATTCTGCCTTTGATTTTTGGTAGCTGCATTGCATTTGTCAAGGAGATTTGCATTAGTTTGCAAATGTGGCATTCACAGCAGTCGTAGAATCATAGGAAGAATGGATAGGAGGTTGGATGTTACATGTGCGCTTTATTACAGTACGTCACGTGTGAGGAGCATTGTAGGAATGAGAATGATGGGGGATGTGTAGGAACTATGTATTGCTGTGTTTAGGTTAGTTATAGGGATTAAATAGGACATGGGGTAAGAAGGGCGGGTTGTCTGCAGTAGAGATGTGGGACTGTGAAGTTAGTGCAATTTAGTAGGCATCAGTTTCGCAAAGAAAGCTGGGGGGTATTGGGGGGCTCATTGCCACTTGATATGGCACTGGTAGGGTTGTTGGTAGTGGCAGTCGAGGCATGTCAGGTGGGGGTTAGAAGGATTAGATGCTGGTGGCAAGATCATGGGGTTGGTTTATAGGTTGAATGGGTAGATAGTGGTTGACTATTGTAAACATGGGTTTTGTGTGGGGCTTGCTCTTTGGATCGAGTGCAAGGGATTAGTTTATGTGGTATTTGTTATGCTGTAGTTAGTCATTCTGAAATATTTTGAGGATAAATAAGGTAGGTTGGTCTTTAGGTGCTGCATTTGTATTTTAGGGTGGTTTAAGGTTAGGCGGGTGTTAGGTTGTGCAAGCGGTTAGCACCTTAATCAGTAGCATAACGAGTACTGCAGTTTCAGAAGAGACTGGGTTGAGTTGATTAACTCAGGAAACAAACAAAGGCCAGCAAACAGTTCCAAAGTCTTTATTGGAGTAAAGTAAGTGCCACAAAGGCACTAAAACACTCTCACCATCACAAATATAATAAATGCATAGCCTCAAACTAGTTTCGGTGAAATCCCTTCTTCAGTGAGGACAAATAGCAAACATAACTCCATTCAACACACTCCATATTTATATAATTGCTTAGCCAATAGACAAATGGCTTCCAATTAGCTGCATATTTAAAGTGTGCAGAACATTTGTGAAAGAAAATGCACATCCCATGATAATAATAATTTTTTGTTAATTTTTTAAAACACAAACTGTGTACAAATAACACTGAATCAAAATAAATAAACTGATATAGCTAAGATTTAGTATATATATCTAGTAATTTATAAGTGATCATTTAATCCGGGTGGAAATAAAGCTCCCAAGTGTATAATCCAGTATTTTTCTTTCTTGCTAAGAATACTTTGCCAACCTAACTGATTTTGTCTATTCCCCTGTACTTTATCAATAACAGTAAATATAAATTTAGCAGATGGATGTTTAATAGTATGTTGATATAAGGCATTACTGATTTTATGATTTCGAATATCACTACGATGTTCTCCTATTCTAATTCTGAGAGACCGTGAGGTTTTTCCTACATAAAAAGCCTGGCAATGGCATGTGGCTAAATAAATCACCCAACTAGTTGAACAGTTTGCAAAGATACGAGTGTCAAATATCTTACTAGTGTTAGCACTAGAAAATTGTTTTATTTTTTATACTTCCACAGGAAGAACAATGACCACAAGGGAACGTCCCCAAAAGCTCATCTCCAGTGATAGTAAGTTGTCTATGTGTTGCGCCCCCACTATCCCGATGTTTATAGTGGGAAAATAACATGCCCAAAGTTTTGCCCCTCCTGTAGGAAATGGAACATTGTTCAGTCAATATATGACGAAGATGGTCATTAGCCATAAGTATGTTCCAATTATTGTTCAACACATTTCTGATAAGTTGGTGATTTTTCCCAAAGGTAGTAATAAATCTAATGGTATCATCCATAGCACCATCCTTTTTTTGGTATCGTAAAAGATCCGATCTCTCATGTTGATCTGTCCACACCCTTGCTCTAGAAATATCCCTATATGGATAGCCTCTATCCAAAAATCTCCTATTTAAGTCCTGTTTGGCGTCCTCATAATCTACCGGAGATGAATTGATACGTTTAATACGTAAATATTGTGATTTTGGAATGTTGCAGATGGTGTGACGTGGGTGCATGCTTGAAGAATGGAGTAACGTGTTGAACTGTGGATATTTCCTATGTATTTTTGTATTAAGGGTATTGTCCTCATTACGATATACCGTAACATCCAAAAAGTCAATAGTTGACTTGTGATATGTTATTGAGAATTCAATACCCCAAATATTGCTGCTCAGGTGTTCCACAAATTCCATCAGATAATCTACATCCGCACGCCACACCATCCAGCAATCATCAAGATAGCGTCTCCAAATATCCATCTCCTCTAAATAAATGTTATGCATGGGGTCGTATATGAGACATTCCTCCAAATATGCCATAAAAAGATCGGCATATATTGGGGCAAAAGAGGCCCCCATAGCTGTACCTCTTAATTGCCAATAACAATCCCCCTGGAAGAAAAAAAACATTCTTATTGAGGACATGCTCCGACATACATACTAGTAGGGTGTTAAATCCTGGTGGATAAAGATCAGCTCTTTGAAGCCAATAATCTAAAGCCTGTAGGCCAGCCCAATGGGGGATACTGGTGTACAAAGATTTCACATCTAAAGTACACATTATCCATTCTGGATCTAATTGTGTATCAACAATGATGTTAAGAAATTCAGTTGTATCTTGTATCCGAGCCCTGACCATAGGCAGTAATGGCTTAAGATATGATGTTAGGAAAGCCGATAGAGGTTCTGTAAGGGATCCATGTCCCGACACAATAGGTCTCCCAGGGGGAGTAGTAATAGATTTATGGATTTTTGGTAACAAATACAGAATTTGCTTTTGTGGGTCATTAACTTGGAGATGTTGAACAGTCTTCTGTGAAATGATACCTTCTTGTACAGCCTCTTGGATGAATAGATCAATATCTTGTTTAAACCTAGGAGTCGGATCTATCCCCATGTGCATGTAGCACTTGGTATCTGACAATTGTCTTAATCCGTCCTGTACATAATAATGAGTATTCAAAACCACCACTGCACCCCCTTTGTCCGCTTGAATAATTACAATTTCCTGATTTTTTCTCAATTCGGAGAGAGCTTGTCTCTCCAAGGAAGTAATATTGTCATGAGCTATATTCGTATCAAAATGTGGAAAATGTAATTCCCTCAGTACTGCTTGTTGAAAGATCCCTACATTTTTATTCATAGGAGGTTGGAATATTGATTTTTTAAAAATAAAATCAGTAGATCTTTGAGTAGAGGAGTTATTCTGATCATTGAAAAAAATTTTTAAGTTCAATTTCCTGCAAAATTCCAACACATCAACCGATACCAAATAATGGCCAGAGAAAAAGCTGGGAACAAAACCCAATCCTTTATTAAGAATACAATGTTGTTCTTTTGTAAGTGTATAATCTGACAGGTTTAAGACATTATCAAATGGTTCAACTATTTGTTCAGCAATGCCTGGACTAGCCCTGTCATGGAATCTGTATTCATGTCTACTCTTATGTTTCCTCCCCCCTCTGGATTTCCCAACATGTCTAAAGGGAACTTAGATTGAGTTTTCTTTTTTAATGGTGATTGGACACTGGTACCTCCCTCACTGTCAGTGTAAGATGACTCCTCTCCTGATGTACTGGTATAACTTAGGTCATGTTGCTTCAAAATAGACCTAGGTCTTTTCTTAGATCTTCCTCCACTCACTCCAGATCCCAAATCCTTGAATCGTACACTTCTTTGAACCTGGAAAGGTTGACCTCTCTCATAATCATGTGTATCCCTAGAAAATTTTTTAAGTTTTCTTTCTTTCACCATATTATCATAGGTCGTCAGTTCCTTAGACAACCGCTCAACACAACCAGGGTATTTAGCACTGGATTTGTGTTTTTGGCACTCCATACTTAGATCTTGTACCTCCTTGAGCAAGAGATCTACTGTTCTCTCATAATAATCTAATAAAATTTTAACAAATACCATTGAACCCTTTCTCAGGGCATCATCCCATTCCTCTGTTAGCCTCTGTTCAGATCTGCCTACAAGAGGATGGAGCTTTATACGAAGGCCTCTCGGGGCCAAACCTTTATAAAAATAGGCCTTAAACAACCTCAAATGCCAAATATTAGCTCTAAGGCCCCTAAGGCCTTTATCTAACTTACGGAATGCCAAATCACAACCCCCTTCACTGTTAGGGTTGTTTTTAGTTGGGTTGTTGCTTGGGATATCTTCCAAGCCAAAAATGGCTATATCTTCCCTATCAGCACACAACCCATGTAATATTTGATCTAAATCCATATTAAAACTTTATGTGTTGAGCGGTTGTCCAAGGGAGTGGCCCAGTATAGGGATATAGTAGATTCAAGGATCAAGAAATAAGTGAGGAAGGTTTACTTATTAATATTGATGTAATAATATAGTCAAATCATAAACCCAGTTTCATATATCATCAAATTGTATTGTATAACAGACAACAGGTGAGTGGAGTCACCAACCAACTGTATACTGGTGTAATGCTCTTACATATATCCTAGATTAATCTAGAAACATAAAGCTACCATAAATGTGGATATTTAACCATACAAAACTGTATAGTTACAACAAACTCCCATCAGAATGTGACTTGAACCAAATATGTGGTTCCCTAATCACTAATATTAGTAAAATATAGTAATACAAATCACAACATTCAATAGACTGCAAACATAGTACAGTGATTGTTAACACTGAAATACAGCTAACAAAACAGAGGAGTTGAACCCGTAAGAAACAAATCATACAGTATAGATATTACAATCCCATCGCTGTATATTTAGGTAACTTAACATATTATGGAATATAACCCTGTACTAATAAAAGATAATTAGTCACAAGTTATAGATCCATAGGTCATAAAAGTGAAAACAATCACTAACCAATCCGTATACTTTCCTAATTCACTATAGGATCTATTAGTTGGAAATGTATAACTATAAGCAAACTATAATATGTGATTAGTTCCCACTGAAAATTTTGAAAAAATGTATGATAATGGTGGATATTTAAAGTGTCTATATGTATGACTCCAATGACCACAATAGAAATTACTGTAGTCCAAGAACAAATTGCAACACCAAATCATATGAGTCAAACATTTATATGTATGCCATCCCAATATCTATATGTATAGTAGCAAACAGAAAATGTCAAAAGACTCTTTTGTGTTTCATAAAATAATATCAGGCATGGATACAATAATCAGTTATGTACATTTCCTTGTTACAATAGAAATATATTGTTGTTCCATATTACCATGATGAACCCATGTAATATCCGAGTCCACTAACTGGTTAGATATAGGAAAAAGTCCCCAATGCAAATATACATATATCGGTGTAAAAACCATAAGATGTGTAACATACTCATAGAGACCACAATAATGCCCTTAATTTAATATAGTCCTAGATACATATTGCTTAGAAATAATATTGCATGTACCATAAGCATTAGTCCTAAAAAGGACCTAGTTGGTACCAAAAAAGGGCTTTGCATATGCTTGTGATCTGAATCTTATGAAAAAGTATGACAGAAATATAACTGACATAATAAATTGTCTTAATATCCACAGTAAAATACAAATCTTCAAATTCTCAAGAAATCAGAGTTCTAACATATACAAAAATGATTGTAAATAATCACCGTAACTCAGTAGGACTGATATTTTGATCTAATAACATATCGTAATGTAAATTCACATTTAAACATGGGCTCCACATAAAAAAGGCACCATCATATAAGATTATAGTCCAAATCACATTAATGACAGATATTTACAATCCATATTAACTGAAGCAAAGCTGTCCCAATCCAAAAAGAGACGTAATATACAAAAATAAAGTCCAAGCAAAAGCCCGTTCCTAACGATGCGCTCTCACAGAAAAAACGCCCATCGTACCAAAAAATGAGCGTTCTAATGCTCTTCGATGAACACTGGTAGGCCCAGTATAATTCGCTAATGGCGTTCCTACGAAAAGTCCCTTAAATAGTTCCAAAAAAGGAATTGTGGTGTACAAAAATTAAGTCCAAGCAAGAGCCCGTTCCAAAAGATGCATTCACACAGAAAAAACTCTAATCCTGCCAAAAAATAATAAGCGTTCTGATGCTCTTCACTGAACGCTAGTAGGCCAAGTATAATTCACAAATGGCGTTTCTGCAAAGTCCCCCCAAGTGGTGCAACAGCTGTGAACAGATATACATCAAAAGTAATGATAAACGAGTGTACAGTCCCTTCTGAAAAGAGTTCTGATACTCTTTGTAAACGACCAAAATGTATCATCTAGTATGGCAAGTTCCGCACTTTACTTGTTGCATAAAGCGCAATAGTCTGTTCAACACAGGAAACTACAAATGTATAAAAAAGACCAAAAATATGAAAAAAAGTCACCATTCCTGAGCGATCAGCAACTGGGAAGTGCAATATATAAACATAAATCCTCGGTGAATGGAGAAAGATCCAATAGTCAGGGGAGAGGAGTCATCTCACCAACAGCCAAGGAACCAGCGCCAACAGCGAGGAAAACACTTCAGTGACACACAAACCCACGCACGTTCAAGCTTGCACGGCCCAACATCATCTCAGGAAACAAACAAAGGCCAGCAAACAGTTCCAAAGGCTTTATTGGAGTAAAGTAAGTGCCACAAAGGCACTAAAACACTCTCACCATCACAAATATAATAAATGCATAGCCTCAAACTAGTTTAGGTGAAATCCCTTCTTCAGTGAGGACAAATAGCAAACATAACTCCATTCAACACACTCCATATTTATATAATTGCTTAGCCAATAGACAAATGGCTTCCAATTAGCTGCATATTTAAAGTGTGCAGAACATTTGTGAAAGAAAATGCACATCCCATGATAATAATAATTTTTTGTTAAGTTAAGTTGTTAAGTTTTGTGTACCATAAGCATTAGTCCTAAAAAGGACTTAGTTGGTACGGGTGGAAAGTTAGAAAAATACTGGATTATACACTTGGGAGCTTTATTTCCACCCGGATTAAATTACCACTTATAAATTACTAGATATATATACTAAATCTTAGCTATATCAGTTTATTTATTTTGATTCAGTGTTATTTGTACACAGTTTGTGTTTTAAAAAATTAACAAAAAATTATTATTATCATGGGATGTGCATTTTCTTTCACAAATGTTCTGCACACTTTAAATATGCAGCTAATTGGAAGCCATTTGTCTATTGGCTAAGCAATTATATAAATATGGAGTGTGTTGAATGGAGTTATGTTTGCTATTTGTCCTCACTGAAGAAGGGATTTCACCGAAACTAGTTTGAGGCTATGCATTTATTATATTTGTGATGGTGAGAGTGTTTTAGTGCCTTTGTGGCACTTACTTTACTCCAATAAAGCCTTTGGAACTGTTTGCTGGCCTTTGTTTGTTTCCTGAGATGATGTTGGGCCGTGCAAGCTTGAACGTGCGTGGGTTTGTGTGTCATTGAGTTGATTAACTACCTGATGGATGGTGATGGCATCACATAAACCTTGTTTGACTTGGTGGCATGGACCATTCTCAAGTTTGGTGGTATATAGTTTGGTTACTTTTGCCTGGGGCATTTGGGGGCATACTGCTACAGGCCATGATATACTTTAAGTGTTACTTTTTATAATGATTAGTTGGTGTGAAAGCAACATTTTATTAAGTGGAATTTTAAGAGATTTCATATGGTTATTTTATTCACTGGGAAGTTAATGGGATTGCAATCTGACTTGAGGTTATGCAGTGCCTTGTCATGGTCTCAACGGACAGTGGGCTAATTATCTGGCTGTTTAATGGATGGTAATTACTGAGAGTCATTAGGAAATTTCTGTAGTATGGTTTTGTGTAATTGAGGTGGGGTGCTAGCTTATGAGTTATGGTTGTTTTAGCTTGGGAGTGGAATCAGTGGTTTGCTTTTAATTGTTTATGTAATTGAATAATTTGGCTGTTTATGTGATGGGGAGTGGGGAAGTGATGGTGTGATGGCTGGGTTACAGTGGTATACTGAATGATGTTTGTATTATGCAGTTAATGGGGGTTAGGTTGTGGGATGACTTTAAAGAGATTTCATTTGATTATTTTCATTGGGGCAGTAACAAGGGGTTGCAATGTGGCATGGTGGTATGCAATTGCCTCTACATGGTTTCAGTGGCAGTGGGTTTATTATTCCTGGTCCAATGGCTGGTAATGCCCTGATACTCATTGTGAGGTTTCCATTGGTTGCAAGGTAGGGGTTATTTAGATCAGGTGCTGTAGTTATGTTAGATTATGAGGTTTGGTTGGCTAGGTTAGGAGGCTGGTTTGCTACTTTAGCATAAGTCAGGAGTCAGTGGTTTGTTCAGCAGTTTAGGTATTTGGCTGTTTGGTTAGTTATATGATAGGGTTAGGAGGTGTTAACAGGGATCCAGTTGGGGTTAGGGAGGAAGGGGTGCACCGAGTGATGTTTGGCCTTTTGCCTTAATGGTGATGAGGTGATGAATTTCTGGTGGAGAGAGTGGGATCAGCCTGGTCAGGCTGGTGGGTGGAGAAGAAGAGCAGGCTTGCCCTCTTCTTTCCCCCTCTGGTGGTGTTTAAGTTTAATAAGTTGGGAAAGGCAAGTGAGTGGTTGCGCTGCTTGATAAGTAAATAAGCAAGCAGAGGTAAACTGCTTGTTTGGTTGGAAATAATTCAGTAAATGGTATTTGAAGTAAGTGGAGGTATGGATGCTGCTTACTGATTAAGAAGAGCAGGGAAAGCTGTCCTATGGTAATGGTACATGGATGTTATTTTCACCTATTGAAATTTATGAATGTTTGTTTGTCTTTTCGGCTTTTCCCAGTTAGGGGTTGCCGCAGCCAAACTCCAATCTGCTAATGATTGGCAGTCAATTGTTATGGTGCCAAGTTGCCAGTCCGACGCCCTATGATTAGGATGAGTGGGGACGCTGTCCTATGGTAATGTTACATGGATGTTATTTTCTCCTATTGAAATTTATGAATACTGTTTGAAATTTATGAATATTGGTTAACATGTTTATGGAAGTTCAGTAAAGGTCGTCAAATGTCATTCGGTGTGATGTTTTTATTGAAGGGGACCTGGACAAATTAGGTTTGGAACAGACTAATTTGTCCAGGGACATCTTCATTTGAGGTTAGACAAACAGAGTAGTAGGAATTAGGAGGGTAAGGGGAGGATAGGGTTAAATAGGAATGAGAGATGTGTGGCAGGAAATGAGGTAAGGGTAGGGAGGGACTTAGAGGGTTTTAGGCAAGTGTAACTGGAGTAGGAGTCACAATTTTGGTGTGAATGTGCTACCTGCCCTCCCTCCCCTTTGTTAGGGTGAAATGCAGTTATTTTCAGTTTGGGTAGGCGGAGAAGAGGGGCAGGCTTGCCCTCTTCTGTTCCCCCTCTGGTTGTGTTTCAATTTAATAAGTTGGGAAAGGCAAGTGAGTGGTTATGCTGCTTGATAAGTAAATAAGCAAGTGAAGATAAGCTGCTTATTTGGTTTGAAATAATTCAATAAATGGTATTTGATGTGAGTGGTATGCCTTCATAAGTATGTGAGTGGAGGTATGGATGCTGCTTACTGATTAGGATGAACAGGGACGCTGTCCTATGGTAATGGTACATGGATGTTATTTGCACCTATTGAAATTTATGAATATTGGTTGGAATTTATGATTAGGATGAACAAGGATGCTGTCCTATGGTAATGTTACATGGATGTTATTTTCTCCTATTGAAATTTATAAATATTGGTTGAATTTATGAATATTGGTTAACATGTTTATGGAAGTTCAATAAAGGTCATCAAATGTCATCCAGTGTGATGTTTTTATTGAAGTGGACCAGGACAAATGGTTTCAAGTCCCACCCTTTCTAATTCTAACAATAGCTTATCCAATACTACCCTCTCCATTATTTTCCACAACATAAAAGTAGACTTAAGGGTCTGTATGAGTGGGTTTTTCCTATTTATTCCCCTTTCCCTGAAAGACAGGTTTAATAAGAGCAGGTCTCCAGTCTTGAGGAATCTCCCTATATTCATATGACCTAGAAAATGATAGATATAATGGTACTGTAAGTTCTTGCTGAAGTGTTCTCAGGTAATTGTTACTAATGCCATCACCTCCCTGTGCATTTTTTTTGATCCAGTTTACATAGTTCTTTTTCAATTTACATAGTTCTTTTTCAATATAATCTAATTTAACCAAAACCAAAACTGCTATCAGGTGGAGCAGGATCCAAATATAACACCACGAACTAGCAAAAAAACTTTTTATTGTCGCTTTCATCCCCAACAGGAACTTCTTCAGAACAGTAGTGTTTTATTTCAGTATCCGATGTTACTTAGACAATTTATTACCCCCCCCTTGTGGAGCTAAACTGTTTTGCGTAAGATTTTGCAAATATGTCTATACTTTGTTGTGTCAGAGAATAAATTTTAGAATCTATACAAAGTTTATGAATTTGTATGTTTTTACTCCTTCCACATCCTATGTATCTATAAAATAGTTTCCTATTATATTCAATATCTTTATATAAATATTCTTCAAATTTTTCATCTTGTCTCACACGATGATTAATTTGTTTGCCATGTTGTTAATTTCAGTTTTCAAAGTTTTAGCTCAATCTGTTTTCCATTTTTTATATCTTTTGTCTCTCACCTTAATCAGGTATCTTCTTTGTTTGGAAATATACCCCTTGATGTTGTATGCCTAGATCATGATGTTAAACATTCTGTTCATTTTTTTTCACTAAAACAATTTCTCTTTCAAAATATTTACATTCCTTATGCAGTTTTTCACTGAATGTATCACTCCAATTAGTTTTACATTGTGACTGTTTTGCTTCCATATAATCTGTTATTAATCTTCTGTGCATTGTTGTTTTTTTTTTTTTAATTTGGCAGAACTTTCTAGCAACAAATTAACCTTTATAACCCCTTGAATGCTGCACATCAATTGTGGCGAAACCCGACACGAAGTAACAGTAATTTGTTTAGGAACACAAATAATGTCTAGCATGATTGGTTCCCTGGTAGGTTTTTTTACAAGCTGAAGCAATCATTGTTCCTGAACATATGTTGTAAATAATTTCCTTGCTAATGTTGTTGAATCAATATTATTGCAGTCCATTTCTGGTAAATTTAAGTCCCCAGCCACTATTATTCTTCCCTCTTGTGTTTCATGCAATAAATATATCAATTCCTGTAGGTCATCAGCACTTAACTTTGGTGGTCTATATACTTCAATAATTGCTATATGTTCCAATATTGTCTTTACTGTCACAGTTACACAATCTATAGTTTTTTTGTGTTATCACTGAATATGTAATAATCACAGGTCTTATAATTATCTTTAATCCCTATCCCTCCACCTTATTTTTGTTATAATGTATGTTACACTTATACACTGACAGAACTGGTTTCCAGTTGTTGTTTTTTAACTGTGTTTCACAAATAAAAACAACATCCATCTTGTTGGAACACAGCAGCATAGCCAATTTTCCAATAAAAAAAACATTATTATTAATGCTCCTAGCATTAACAACCATCAGAGCTGTATCAAATCTTGCTGTCTGTGAACTGTTAAATTTTTGACCTGGCAAACATCCTGCCTTGTGTTTGTCAAAATTTCAAACTATCTACTGCAAAAATTCTCTTCTCTGATCTTAACAAATGCATACCATCCTGTCTGAACACAAGTGTACCCAAAATTAGGCTTGGATGCTCTACACAAAAATAACATGCCATTTTTTCATGAAGGTATTTACCCCAAAAATCTTTTCATTCACGATGACCTGACTATCTTTATATGTGATTTTTGAAAAATATGTCCTAATACTTGTACAAGCTATGCTATTTAAGAGGGCTGCAAGTTCCCTACTACCAGACACATAGTGCTTCTGAATGTGATCATTTGTGCCGACATGAATAAATACAGATCCGTACTTCCTTATATTAAGGTGTTCTAAGGCTTGTCTCACATCCTCCATTTTTGCTCCTGGCAACCATAACACTATTCGATGTTCATTATCTTCTCTACTAATGTAAGTACAATTTCATCTGATAATTGAACCTCCATTTACAAGAATATCTTTTCTGTCCAGATCTGAACAATGTTCAACTTCTCTTTCAGTTATATCTGCTCTGTTGATTGTTACAAAGGAATGATCTTCATCACCATTAGTCTTATTAACCCCCCTGTTTCCATTGCACATTAAATTTACAAGCATGCAATTCTCATTTAGCTGGCTATGTACATTCACTGCTTGAGCTATGTTGTCAAAATATGTCTTTCTCATCTTTTTTCTTACAATAATATTCATTAGTCCACGTTCACTTTTTATTTCGTCCTTTTCACCTGCCCGTTGCCTCTTTTTTCTACCTTCTCTTTTGGAAAAATGCTGCCTTTGGTATTCTGAACGAAAAATGTTATTATTCCCTATAATCTGTGTGTTACATAACAATGCAGTGTTCTTTTAGTATGTATTCTCTTTACAGGCATTTATCAGTTTCTTGGTCTTCCTTATTATTTGTTGTGAATTTCTTTCTTTCTCTCTTTTTTATTTCCTTCTGTATGCTCTGAATCCTCAGATTGCTGGATACTTGTACCCAGAATTTCAAGTTGTCAGGGGCATGATCTTGTTTCATAGGATATGAGAGATCATTACAGGCGATAGACACATGCTTTCCTAAATGTGTTTTATGCCTAACATTATTTATCTCATCAGCCCAGTCATTAATATATGTAACAACATTTCTTTAAGCTGTGCCAATTGCACAAGTGCAATCATCATCAGTAAGTCTGGATTTACTACTAGTAATGGTAAGCGAATCACCCAACGTTTGACATGAGGAACACAGATCACCAGTGTTATTAGGCATTACCTTTAAATATACATAGCATTTAGTACACGGTGCAAGATACTTGTGCTTTATTAAATCATATTCATCTAAGGAATCCAGATTCAGTTGCAAAAAATAAAAAATTCTAAAGAAAAGAATAATCAAAATCAGTTACCATAGAATTTAAAGAGAACTTAAATCAACTTCTATGAGACAAATCACACAAACAATATACAACTAAATATGAAATTAAGTGCAGTAAAGTTGTTGCTCTGAAAGTACAACTTCTGAAAGTCAGGCAAAATCTTCCTTTATATTATGGGGGAATGTGCACAGTAGCTTCTGCTCACTATTTTTCACAGTCTCACCTCATGTTAAAAGTAAAGATCAATAAATCACAAACCAAGACAGGATTGTTTAGAAAAGCTCTGGACTATTAAGTCAGTATTGATAAAAACAATGGCCATGTATAACTCCTGCAACCCTTACACACCATGTTTTCACAGTGCTAGGGTTTAAGTGATCCATGTCATATTTATACTAGCTGCAAGTTTCCTCACTCTGTGCAATCAAACAAAGCATATCCAATTAGATGCCTCTTTTCTACCTACCTCCCCCTACCCAGCAAGAGACAGGCCTATTCAAGTAAAATGAAATCAGAATGCATGAATCATAAACCTCTCATAGTTAAATAATATGATTATGTAATTCAGCCCTGTGTGCTATATGCTAATGACACACTTGCTCACTGTCTCTTGATAGAATAGGCAAGTGTTACAGCTTCCACTACCTAGATCTTCCATAACTACATAGCTTCCAGCTCTCTACCTAATAAACCTGTATATCCCTACTAGAACTGTAAGACTCCCTTCCCCTCCCCAAACCTAAAACTCCCTTCCTGGCTGGTGCCCTAATCCACACTCCCATACCCCTCCCACACCTCACCATGGCTACTGCATTTACCCTGTCAGGCTCAAATAGTGTATACAAGTAAGAAGTGTCTGCTGCTTGCCCAAACACATATATGCATTTGAGTGAAAGGGGCAGCTTACTAAAGCTATAAGATGCATGAATCCCTGGTTTTGAAACAGCAGGTTTTGAGTGATTGAAACTTGAGTGCTTTGTCGTAGACCAATGGGAAAAAAGGAATGTACAAGCTATCCATAAACTGCTCACTAATTTTAATGCATCTGCCAGTATGTGTTTATTTCTTTTGTTTGTTTTGATTAAAATGGTGACAATATTCTTCATTCTACTTTGATAGAAATAGTTCTTGATTTTATATAGTGTTGTTTAGTATGTTATTCACAATGACCTGCAATCTGTATGCTCTCTATGTATATCTAAAAATCATTGGAGGACTAGCTGAGCCCTTAATGGACACAACCCTCTCATCAAAATATTAAACATTATCTAAGCAAACTTCTTGCATTTGGTGTAAATACTTGCACTTAGGTAAAATGCATGAAACAATATAAAATGTAGGAATAGAACTCTGATGAGTGGACAATTCATTGGGTCATAGGTAGGTACTAGGTTTTCTGTCCAAGGGCCTAAGTAAGCCTAGCCAACAAGGTTCCCTGGCTTACGCCACCCAAGAAAGTTATTTTCCTGTGTCCCTGTCGAGCAGAGCCATATAAGTGATCCCCGGGGTGTATTTCCTATTTCCCATCCACTTATCAAGATTTTTCTTGAAGAGTGCTAATGAGGAACTTTGCTTGACATAGAGGGGTAGCTTGTTCCAGAGTATGGGAAGTCTCTGGGACAGGAATCTATCCCTCCAGCTTGTCCTGTTTATTGTGGTGACAATGTTTAGATCCCTAGAGTGTAGTTTGGAGGGATTGGGATTTATTTAGGTGTAGCATGTTCAACAGTTCTGGGTTTGACATATGTTAGGCAGAGATCACCTCAGAGTAGGCGATATGCTATGGAGTAAAGCTGGAGTTTTTTGAGATGGTCAGTGTAGGGCATCTGTTTGAGGCCAGTAATCCTCTTTGTGAGGTTCTTCTGTGGCCTTTCCAGCTGCTGCAGATGTCTTCTGAGGTACATTCCAAAAGGGGCACTGTACTCTATAATGGGTCTAATGAGTGTCGAGTAGAGGGGAACAATTACCTCTTTTTTCCTACATGAGAACCCTTTTGTGATGAGGTGTGCCATGTAGAAGGATTTCCTGGCTACTGTGGTGATGTGATTATCAAAGGAGAGACTACTGACTACCTGGGTCCCCCGGTCTCTTATCACACATTTGGCATTTCGTAGACCACCACCTGTGTGGTAGTTCATGGGTACAGAGTTTTTATCAAAGGGGATGACAATGCACTTTTTGGCAGTGAGCTAGAGGCCATGGCTCTGACACCAGGCATCTGTCTCATTGAGGCCCTTCTGTAAGATATCCACATCATTTGGGGACTCGACTATGGCTCCTAGTTTGCAGCCATCTGCGAAATTCATTAGCCAAAGGCCTTCTGTGTTAGCCTGTATTTCAGAGAAGTAGATACCAAACAGGAGAGGTCCCAAGACTGAACCCTGTGTTACTCCAATTGTCACTGGTTTGAAGTCAGATTTGGAGTCTGCAACTTTTACAGTGAGGATTCTGTCAGTGAGCCAATTGGCAACCTATCTTGTGATGTAGGGATTTATACCTAGTTTAGTGAGTTTATTTATAATTCCAGAATGAGGGATGGTGTTGAAAGCCTTGGCGAGGTCAAGATAGGCTGTGTGAACCACCTTACCCTCGTTTACAGCTTTGGTGACTGCCTCAAAGAAGTCGATCAGGTTTAGGAGGCATAATCTACTTTTCACAAACCCGAACTATATGGGGTCCAGAGTTTGGAGGTTACCAATGTCTTTGTTTATGTGTTCCATGATGATACATTCCATGGCCTTACAGACCAGGCTCATCAGGCTAATAGGGCGATAGTTCACGGGATCAGTGGTGGCTCCCCCTTTGTGGAGTGGGATAACTGTTGGTATGCACCATTCAGTGGGCACAAAGCCTGACATGAGGCTATGATTGAACATAGTGCTTAGGTGGGGAGCCATTTCGTTCTGAAGTGCATGTAAAACACAGCCTGGGATGTTGTCCGGTCCAATGGATGATGTGTTTTTGGCTTTAGAGAGTGCAGCTTTTACCTCCGTAGTTGTGATTACAGGGAGTCTGCATTCTTCCTGTATAGTTATGGTTCCTTTAGGGGGTGAGAGGGGGGTAAAGTTAGCACTGAACCTATCTGCCATGACGTTGGCAATATCAGTTGGTTCTGTAATTTTCATGCCGTTGTGCTGTAACTCAGAGCAGATGTGGGTGTTTACATTTAGATTCTTGACATAGCTATAGAATGCTTTGTGGTTGTCCCTAAAAGCAGTGGCAATTTTGTTTTCGTAGCTAGCTTTGGAGGATCTTATAAGGGATCTCAGCTTCTTACTGAGGGCTGACCAGGGAACTTCTCCACTCGTGGGATTTTACTCTCTTTTGCAACAGTTTCTTCTTTCTGTTGTAGAGTTTGTTTATGGAAGGGGACCACCAGATTGGCTTCCTTTTTTTGGAAGATAGCGTCTTGGTTCTGTTTGGGATAGCATGATCCATGCACTCGTGTAAGTGCTTATAGAGTGCATCTGTGTAGGATTCAGCAGTCGTAACTGTATTGTCCATCTGCATGAGTGTCATGAAGTTCGCCACTTCTGTCTTAAGAAGCATGAATTTGGTTTGGAGAAATTTTTTACCATGATTTCCTTAATGGGGGGTGGGTCCAGGGTGTGGATATCTAAGGTGATTAGCATATCGTCGGATCTGACCAACGAGGAGCTGACTTCAGGTGTGGAACACCGGTCACTCATGTTGGTAATGGCTAGGTCTAGGATAATGTTGCCCCTGGTGGAGGTGTGGATAAGTTGATCCAGGACATTGGAATTTATGAATTCCAGAAAGCGTTGAGCAAAGGAGTTGGTACATGAATAGTTTTCCCAGTTAATGGTGGGGTAGTTGAAATCACCCATTATTAGGGTGTTTAGTTGAACCCTAATATTTTCCAGTATATCAAGAAAAGAGGAGTGAGAATCCTGGGGCATGGTTGAGGATCTGTAGTAAGCTACAAATTGGATTGCAGTTTTGCCCAGAGTCAGTTGCACTTGGATAACCTTGGATGTATTATGCTGAGCAACTAGCCTGGAGGTGTGGATATCCTTAATGAATATGGACACACCTCCACCTTTGGTGTTCCGGTCCAGGTTAGGTGGCCAAAAAGTGTGGTATGAGTTATAGCATGGCAATGCAGGTGTGCTCTCTTGAGCCCCGAACCAGATCTCAGTCACTGCACAGATATTGATGTTCTCCATTTTAAGGAGTGCTCTGATGGAGTGAATTTTGAGATTTAGACTTCTAGCATTGAGTAGTATTACCCTAAATTTTTGCTTGCCAGTTCCTGTTATGGTGGTGAATTTGTCATTTGAACCTTGCCTAAAAAAGGCACTATAGGGGCAGCAAAATCCTTAGCCAGTATCTGGAATCCCAGGGGTGACAGGTGCAGGCCATCTCTGGCAAAGCATCGTGATCTGTCGACCATGTCATCCCAGGCAGACAGATACTAGATCCCTTTAGAATGTCACCGGAAGCTTAGCCAATTGTTGAAGTCAATCATTTTGTCCTTGTACTGCAGTATCATTCTGGACGATGGCAGGATGCTACTTTAGGGCTCGGGTCATACTGCATGGGCTACAAGATCAGAGAGCTCTTCCATGTATATATCATCTGTCTTTTCCAATGTTGGAGACAGGTGTAGGGAAGAAATTATAAAGTATTTTTATACTTTTCTTACAATAGGTAAAGTAAAGTCTGCATCAAAGAAAACTACACCCAAATGTACATATACTTAAGTGCATAATTGCAAAACCAATATCTCACCTGCAGTGCAAATTGTAAACATAATCCAAACTTACATACATTACTTTACTTTATTAACTTCAAAGTGATTGGAGGACTATTTTTTTAATACACCAAATAAGCAATTAAAGTTTATTACATATACACATCTAAGTACAATACACAACTACTAATATTAATTCAGGATACATATTTATTGATTTGCAGTAGCAAGTATTTCACTGTGCTGAAGAGAATGAAAAGTAGACAGAACTGTATAAACCTTGTCTGGTCAGAATTTGTGATTCTCTATTGAGCAGATGATGTGGTGTTTTCATGCTGTGGTTTCTGAATATTAATTTGTTGTGATATACTTAACAGGAAATAATTCAGCATGAGACAGGTACACTTCCTGAATTTGGTAAAAAGGTGGATTACTTTCCCTTATAATTAGAAGTATTCCACAGCATATAGCCATTTAGTCAAAACACAAGTGCTTGCACAGAAAGACATTTATTCATTATATTGATCATTGCTGCAATAGCCTTAGCTATAAGGGTTATATCCTGCCAAGGATATAACAGCAGCCAGTGTCCAAAGCTTTAGGGTAACTTCCACATACCTGAGCTATCAGGCGTATTGAGTTCAGCTAACTAAAAGACAAGTTCAGCAGCAAAGCCCTTATGAGCTTTTCTGATGTGAAATAATAATGCACCTGTGAGGTTTACTATGATCAGCTGTCAGAATGTACTTTCTTTTACTGGGCAGGTTAGTTCCTTTTGGGGAAAATTTTCAATTTTCTTAATTTTGTCGATGTATTACTTTCACCTTCAGAAAATTTATTTTAAAGCTAGGGATTTGTGTTTTAATGGACTGGCTCAACATTGTGATATAAGTTTAAACAGAGCACTCATTTTTTTCTATCAGTTTAGAAGTGGTGTAATTGTGCTTATTTTACTTTTGTGGGACTGACAGTGCTTTAAAATTCTTTTTACCGTAGTTTTTTTTTATTTCTATAAAAAAGTTACTTTTGTGTAATGGTAGTGTTTACTAGCCATTGTTGTTGTCTTCTCCAGGAAAGAGACACCGTTTTCACCTTGACCATGGAACAGACTACTGGTCACACAGCTGGTCCTTCTTCCAGCCACAAAATGAAAAAAAATAAAAATAAGCAAACAGCTTTTGCCACCACAAGAGACTAGCAATTGGCCTCAGCCACAGGTTCATTCTTTGCCCCAGATCACTCTGATGTAGCACCAAAAGCCACTATTTACAGAGGGTTAACCACATCCTCTGAGGATGTTGTAGACCCCTCAGTGGACAAGGAAGAGCCACTCTTGTCTATCCTGGGAGAGGGAATGGGGAAGTTTTCCCTGCTGTGTCATAATACTGTGTCCATCCATGTGGAAGCTCCATCTGCCATTAATAACATGGTTAGCCCCATTTTTCCTGTCAAAAATAAAGAGGAAAACCAAGTATGTATCTACTCCTCCTCAAATTTCTTTGAATAGGAGTAGTTTACTGGGTCTGGCTCAGGGGTTAATTTAAGCTATTATTCCTTCTTGTAAAGTAGTTTCTGGTAAAGGAAAAAAGGGATTCTTCTTTTCCTGAAGATATTCAAGGAGCTGCAGGGAGGGATACATTTTTTTCCTCAGATTTCTGATTCAGACTCAGAGGAGAGCTCAGTTTCTGATTCACCCTAAGGTGTTTTTCTTCCTCTGAGACTATTACTAGAATGTGCCAGTGTTTTCAGTGGAGAATATTGAGGTTTCTCAGTCCCTCAGAAAATACAATGAGTTGTTACTGAACAATTTTCCAGAACTTGCACCCATTCCTCCTGCTCAGTCTACTTTAGGGGATGTGTGTGTTATTGCTGCATTGTTGGAATTTTTCTGCTCTTTTATACAGTTATTGGGAATAGGATTATATATGTTAGCTGTGTTCATTCTTTTACTTGTATGTTTGTTTTTCTTTCTGTTTGTAATCTCAAGAAGGAGGTGATGCATAAAATCTCCTTTAGGCTACACATGTGTGGTCCTAAATGACAATACATTAAACAATAGGCTAAAAATCCACCTAAGAAAGTTTTAATGTTTCTAGCACCTTGGTCATAACATGTGACTGTTTCGAGCAGTTACTGTGCAAGGAGACCAAGGTACAGTTTAACATTGTAGCATTATGCTGAGTTAAATATATCTCCTAGGGGTCTCTGTGTCTTTAAACATCCTACTACACTTTTTGATTTGACAGATGAATCAGATAAAATGTTCCATCACTGCTGGCATGCTGCTGCTCATAAATGCTCTATGGAATGGATTGTGATTCTCATAGAGAGAGATCGGCTAAGACAACAGACAATTAAGACAGAAATATGAGTGTTGTCAGCTGATATTGTGACTAAATATGAGTGTTGTCAGCTGATATTGTGACTAAATATAGTGCTGCTTTGAAGGGTTTTTGAGCAGCATTAATGAAAAGTTAAGAACATTAGAGAATTATATTGTTGAGCAGAAAAAGGATAAATTGCACAGAGATGTTCGGGAGTATGAAAGTGAGCAGGCCTTTGATTTAAGGCCCAATCAGAAATTGAGAGCAACAGCACATCAGGGAGGTTTTAAAAAGGCACATGCTGTTTCCTTTGCCTCTTTGGAGGGAACTAGTTATGCTTTGGGTGTTGAGAGTGATGACAACGGATATCCTCCACTTCCATCTGCCCAGGACCCTGTAACACATCAACAGCATCTTTGGAGCAATAATGGAGACCACATTGAACAAACAAGCCACAAGTGGGGCAGAAATGACAAGCACAAAAATGGACAACATTTTTATAAAAAAGTTAAATGGCAGTAACTTACTTAATTTAACTGCTGAGACGAACTGTGAAGTCAACCGATTGGTATTGAATGTATCAGGTTGTAAATTAAAAACAGAACAGTATGAGGTTTTGAATTTAGGGCTGAAATTTATACCAATTGTGCTACCATGTTTGCATGTATTTAGACAGGAGATATTTTGTTTTGTACATAAATTCCATTTAAAATGGTATTTTTCTAAAAAAATGACAATGATGCACAATTGGATTTTTCTGATATGAGTAGTTTGGATGATACTTTTGTTTCATGTGTTTCAGAAATGGAAGTTAGTGATAGTACTGGTTTAATAAATAATGCCTATTGTTTATTGGACACTTCTTCCATCTTCTATAAGAGTAAAGTTATCCCCCCCATATTTGAATGAAAACATCATGCAGTTTAATGCAATGTTAAATCATTTGGTTGAAAGTTTAAATGAGGAATATTTTGGAAATAAATATAATGCAAGCTTTAACTTAAAAAAATAATGGAAAGCATTGAAAGAACTTGGTAATAAAAGAGATCTAGTTATTAAACCCTCTGACAAAGGAAACAAAATAGTTATTATGCATTATATGCAGTTTGTTAACATGTGTTTGAAACATCTAAATGATAACATTACTGTATATAATGGAGCTTTGCAATGTTATCAGGGTTTGTTAAAGAAAGGTGTCAGGTTGGGATATTTATGTCAGGATGATGTAGATAAGAAATTTTCAGTTCAAGATTGTAAGTTAGCTACATTTTACTGTTTACCTAAAATCCATAAAAATGTTACCCCCCCCCCCCGTCGACCAATTATCTCTGCTTGCAAATAGTTTTTGCATAGTATTGGGCTACTGTTACATCAATTTCTTTACCCTCATGTTCTTAGAATTCTCTCTTACATTAAGGATAGTTTTGACTTCCTTAATAAAATTTCTAGAGTAAAATGGGAAGAAACCATATATTGGGTAACTTTGGATGTTAGGAGCCTATATACAAGTATAAGATACATAGATGATATACTGTCATTATATCAGCTACTGGGGGAGAGTCCCTTAATTCATTAGGTAGTAGAACTTGTTGAATTTTGTTTGTTGAATAATTATTTTGTATTTGATAATAATATTTACCGACAAGTGCAGGGGCATGGCCATGGGAGTGCCGTTGGCCACAATGTATACTAACTTGTTGATGGCTGCATTTGAAAACAATTTTTGGTATGAACATGAATTTATGCGGAAGTATGCAAGTATATGTATATGTAATATATTATTATTGTTACATAGATAATCTAATATTTATTTGTAGAGGTGGTTATGAATATGTGACACAGTTTGTGTCTGATCTAGAAATTAATAATTTTAATTTATACTTTCACTGGCTACAGTATTGGAATGAAGTAGTGTTTTTAGATCTTGCACTTAAGGGATTTCCTAATGGTACTATTTGCACTTCTGTGCATAGAAAATTTGCATATGGGGGCAATTTTTACATGGGAAGAGTTACCATCCCCCACATTTGCTTTCTTCATTGCCTTATGGGGAATTGTTGAGGTTATGTTGTATTTGAAGCAATGAGAGTGTTTTTTATGATGAGATGTATAAAACTGTTAACATGTTTTATAATGGCGATATAGTTATGAAGTGATTAATGGAGTGATTGGTAGAGTTTTCAAAGTTGAATGATGGACAACATTTTTGTGAAGAGAATGATAGTCTGGATTATGATGTTTCGAAGGAACAAATGTATTTTGTAATTGTTTATAATATTTTAAGTGAAAGGTAGTAGATTGAATGTAGTACTGGAAATTTTTTCTTGAAAAAACAATCAAGATTTAGCCAAGATGTTCTGGGAACATCTTTGTGTCTCATAAACAGGGACGCAATTTGAAAGACATGTTGGTCCATAGTTACTTTGTTTCCCCTGTTTTGAGTTTTCATAAATTGCTGGTGAATTTTGGGACTTTTTTATGCAATAATTGTGCAGTTTGTAGTCAGATACGTAGTTCTTGTAAGATGATTAATAACATAAAATGTTCACCAATAGGATGTTTTTCTTGTAACACTAAGGGGGTTATATATGCAGTGCACTGTCCATGTAATTTATTTTACATTGGAGAAACTAAAAGAATGTTCAAAGTTAGATTATCAGAACATATTAGGGATATTAAAATAAGTGTGTAGAGAAATCTGTGTCAGTGCATTTTAAAGATAAACATAACAGTGATTTTACGCTATTGAAAGGTACTATACTTGAACATATTAGTTTGCCTGTAGAAAGTAATTTTGATGTAAAAGAACAGCTTCTACGAAACTAATGTTTATTTATTTTAAAATACAATACTTTGATGCCTGGGGGGCTAAATTGTGAGACTAATTGGAAATATCTGCTTTAATTGTTTTAATGGTTAATTATGTCTTTTTATGTATAAAAGGATGCAGTTTTTAATATGGTTTGTTATTCCTTAAAGGTCGCATGACCGAGGCACTAGAAACATTAAAACTTTCTTATGTGGATCTTTAGGTTGTTGTTTGATTTATTTTATTTTGCAGTTTAATATATGTTTTACTTTGTATCGTGGTTGGTCTAAATGACAATAAAGTTTACTTTGAATCTTTGAAGCTTTGAATCAGCTGCCCCTAAAAAAGGCAGAGAGGATGAATAAAATCCCAGTCTTTTATTTTTTTACAATTCCCAAACACAGCATCTGTACCTTTAGTTGATCCTGCTGCTGCTAAGCACTTAGCTAACTGCAATCCTACTCTTTCTTTTTTTCAAAAACATTTTAATTTTGTTTTCATTATAAACATACGCAAATGTACATATAACAAATACAATTAAACAATAACAAAACAATTTATAATATTTACATTCATCCATGATAAACAATCATTTTATCCATGAGAACTTATCAGTATTTGTTCAAAAGGCCATATTATTTTTTATGAGTAATGTTATGAGTTCTATAGTAAATGGTTTGCAGTTCTTTTTTTACAAACAACTTTTGCTAAATTAATAAAATCTTTAACCATCAAATCTTGTTTACTTTTCCAGTTCAAAGTAATAACTTTTCTGGCAATTGCAAGAATTGACCAGAGGTAACTGAATCTGGGATTTAGGTATTATATTAGGTATAGGAACACTGAATAGGATTAGTGAGTTAGAAATATAACAGTTATCAGACCATAGAGCATAAGACTTTCCAGTATTAAACCACATTTCTACATTCAATGAACATGTGAACTCAGTTGGCCTCTAGTAATTCATCACCTTTCCATTTACTTTCACTGTTTTTAAGTATAAGATTTATTTTATGTGGAGTACAGAAACTCCTATTCATAATCCATGTATACAATCTCCAATATAATGAAGAAGAGGTACCATACGTAGAATTCAATAACAATTTTTTGGATTCATCAGATATTTGTTCTCCATTTCACATAGTAATTCCAAAAATCTGAGTCAAACTTTAGAGTGTCTTTTCTTAGTATCTTACAGATAGTTGCAATACTTCATTTTTGATTCTGTCTTTTCAAGACACATAATAAAAAGCTGAATCAAGCTAGGTATAGATTCAGTCTCTAGGCTGATCGATACTCTCATTTGTTTTCTATAAACTGCCGTAATGAGTGTAAACAGCCAACTGTCTTGACTGTTATCAAAACTACATAAAAGAGAGTTTCGTGGTTTAATACTCTTATTTTCAATGAACTGATGCCAGACTTTTTACATCACATTGATGTTGAAAGAATCTAGGCAATCAGAGGAGTATGCTATAGGGAATATAAGAAAGGGAAATTGTTTAATGCTGTAATTACAATCAGTTATATTTTTAAAGTTATTAAATATTTGATTAATGCCATAAGAAAAAATATCAAACTTCTTATTAAATAAACAAAATTCACGTAAAAGCAAATGAACTCTTCTTATTCCATATTTTCCTTAAATTGATTTTCTATAGTTCTGACATCAGTTATATGAATCTCATGTATTATTTTCCAGCCAGATATATAGGTAGGTGTGATCCAGTGTAAAATTACATTAATTATAACTGATTTGGAATAAATACATAAGCTACGGAATGCAATACCATTACTGTTCCAAGCTCTAATGTGCCATTTGTATACAATCCTAGGTTTTAAGGGAAACCATAAACATGTAATTTGCATGGAATCTAATTTTTTTAATAAGATTTTGGGAGGAGGTAGTATCAATGACTGTATATAAAACAAAATTTTAGGTAAAATTATCATTTTAATTAAAGAGAGCCTATCCTCCATTGTGAAGAACATTTTATTCCATATTTTAAGTAGTTCACTAATGGTGGTTATTAAATTATTGTAGTTTAGTTTAACAGACTCTTTTCATGTACTCTTTAAACTAGCACTCAAATATTCTAATACATCATTCTCCCAATTAAGCAGGCTATTCTCTCTTAGGTTTTGTTAATTAGTAATGTTTTGGATTTATTATGATTAAATTTAAGCCCTGAAATTCTTTCAAACTTGCTTAAGGTATTTAGAACATCATGCAAAGAACCATCAATATCACCCAACATTAACAATATATAAACAGCAAATAACAGTATCTTAGGACAATAGTCCTTATTAATTTGAACGCTTTTTATATTTTACTTGTTACTGATATATGTAGCAAAAGGTTCCATTGAAAGAGCAAACAATAATGTTGGCAAAGGACAACCTTGTCTAGTTCCCTTGAGGATTTCTAGTGGTGAGGATAGACATGATCCATTTTTCACATAAGCTTGTGGTCTGGCCCCCACTATAAATTTTCATTATTAAGTTGAAAAAATCTGAAGAGAATTCCAAACCAATTAGAATACTTTGTAGGTACGTCCAACTAATAGAATCAAAAGCCTTTTCTATGTTGGCTGATAATAGTTGTTTTTGTATTTGCATGCTATGTCTATTAATGATAGTAATTTAATAATGTTATCTTACACTTTTCAATGAAAAATGAACCCTGTCTGATCATTATGTATTAGATTAGGTAATATTTAGTTTAACCTATTAGCTAATATTGTCATGAAAATTTTATAATCAGTGTTTAGTAACAAAACTGGCCTATAGGAATCACAAGATATGGGGTCCTTACCTTGTTTTAATATGGGGGAGATAATTAATTGAGTATTTCCACGATGGAGGTGTTATACATTTTTGCTTAACCATAGTAAAGGCACTCATCATTTTCTTTATTATATATTCAGGAAAAATCTTATAAAATTCAGGAATTATTCCATCTAATCCTGGAGCTTTAGTATCATTTGATTTTTTTATTTGCTCTTTCACTTCTGTTAGTGTTATTTGCTTATTTAATATATTGTGTTGCATTGACACATTAGTAGTTATATTTTCTTAAACAAAAGTATTTATTATATTATCTGTCTCCAAAAGGGGTATGTTATTATTTATATCTTTATAGTAGTTTTTGAACACTTCTAGTATGCCTATTAAGTTATATATACTCTTAACTGAACCATTACTTTTATATTTAATCTCATTAATAAGATTTTGATTGTTTATTTTTTTGGCTCTTACTGCTATTTTACGAAAATTCATAGGTTCATTGGTAGGTACTAGGCTTTCGGCCCTAGGGCCTATACAAGCCCAGCCAAAAAGGTACCCTGGCTTTTGCTACCCAAGAAAATTATTTTCCTGTACCACTGTCGAACAGAGCCACAGAAGTGATCCCCGGGGTGAATTTCCTATTTCCCATCGAATCATCAAGATTTTTCTTGAAGAGTAGTAATGAGGAGCTTTGTTTGATATAGGTTTATAGGTAGGATAAACATACACTATAGCCACAGTAATTAACACAGTACAGAAGATATTTGGGATTTACAGCACAAGATTGTAATTTCAATTTTTCAAAGTTTATGGCTACCTTATGATTCAGGACTTCTAAGTATTTCTGATTTAACTTAGTAATTTTGTTATGTGGTTTGTTATTTGGTTTTATGTCCATTTATATCTTGTCTGTTTTTTTATAAGTCTAAAAGTTGTTTGTCCCACTCTCTCCTTTTTTAAGGTACCAATATTTTATTTTTAAGGTATCAATATTTTATTCTTCCATAACTTTAAAGGTGTCTCATAGTATAGTATCAGTCACTTCACCATTGTCATTTGTTTCCATAAACATGTCTATTTCTTTCATTATCTATCCCCTAAAGTCTTTTAACTTAGTTATGTAAGCATGAATTCTCTGTAGAAATCTTAAATCATTTGTATGCGTAGTTAATGTAAAGTTTATAGCATTACTAGGACCTCTCCTCTTTTCTGTTTTGATTAACAATCTAAATATGTCCCTTCCTCAATCCATATGTATACAATATGCCGATGACTCAACACTGATATGTTCAGCATCCTCCCCAATTAAGCTTCAGACCACTACACAACAAGTCTTCACAGCAGCGGAAAACTGGTTCTTTCAGCATTGCCTCTTACTGAATCCCAAAAAGACTAAATTATTACTTTTTACACCATCACAGAAATCTTAGACCTTTACCTTTGATATAATTTCTAACAATGGCACAATAATATCCCCTGACTCTACTACCAAACTTTTAGATGTCACAATAGACCATAATCTCAACTTCGATGCTCATATTAACTTAACCATCAAGTCAGTCAATAGAAAACTTGGATCTCTCTACAGACTCAAACCCTTCCTTACTACCTCAGCCAGAAGGGCTATAGCACAAATGCACCTACTCTCTACCCTTCTTTATGCCTCACCTATTTTTACAAACTTATCAAAATCTAATTTCAATAAACTAGCAATATCATATAATAATATTACAAGATTTGCCACAGGAGCCTCTTTTCGAACCCATCATTGCTCAAATCTTAAACAACTAGGCTGGCTAGAATTACAAAATCAAATAAGACTACAGCAACTTACCATCACCCACAAAATTTTCTGTCAACCTTCTAATACCACAATACTTAGTACCCTTATTTCTCCTTATAAAAATCTATCTTCCTTGTGCTCCACCACAAAGCTACTAGAGGTACCCTATAAATCCAACAACAAAGCTGGGGACTGTTTGTTCTCCAACTGTATTGGACCTATCTGGAACAAGCTTCCAAGTGAACTCACTGCTATTACTTTTTTACCCACTTTCAAGAAGCACCTAAAAACTTTGCTTAACTCTCAATGGCTCTGTCCTTGTACAAACCCTGACTAAACTTTTATTCCCTCTACCTTTCTTTACCCCCTCAAACCTTTTCAAGGTTATTTTAATATTTTTGTTTGTACCTTCAAGAGGCAGCTAAAAACTTTGCTTAATTCCCAACATCTATGTCCTGCACAAACCTGACTAAACTTTCTATTCCCTCAACCTCTTTTCACCCTTAAAAAAAAAAAAAAAAATTCTTGCATTTTTATTTCAAGTATTGCAAAGTATTTTTCTTGGTAATACTTATGAACCAGTTTTTTTTTTTTTTTTGCAACACCTTCCTTTTGTATAATATTTCTGATTTGAATGTATAACAACTCTTGATTATATAAACCCATCTTTTTGTGGAGCTTTTCTCCCCAGGCCTCTACTGAAAATGGACATATATCCAGCTAGACTAGCCCGGTCAACAAATGTAAAATAATAAATAAATAATGGTCCAAAAGTGGACAAATCATTACAGATATGTCACCTATTTTAGAGTATATATTATTTGATACAAATACCTTATCAATGTTTGTTTGTGTAGCAAACCGATATGAATAGTGAGTAAAGAATAAGGAATAATGTTCTCTTAGACCAGTGACGTATCTATAACGACTTGTCCACTTTTGGACCATAATGCTATAAACTTTACATTAACTATGCATACAAATAATTTAAGGTTTCTACAGAGAAACATAAAGTTTCTGGTTTAGTTAAAAACTTAACTAAACCATTCATTCACCAACTCTCCAATACCAAATGACACAAATTATCCATCTCTGCTTATAATATAATTTCTAAAAGAAAAGCATTATGAAAGCAACTAAAGAAATGTGAATCCATGAAATATACATGAGAATGAGAGTGTCCAATATATCTGAAGCTACATGAATATGTCACATATGATAATAGCACCTCTAATACGTAGATATGCCAGAAATACACATCAGATCAAAGTATGTATAAACATTAGAAGCTGACGGTAAAAAGTTTGTCAGTATTTCCAAGACTTTTCAAGAAACATCAGATGATTTAACCATTTTGTCAGTCATCTATCTAACATTTTTTATGTAAGGATCTGTTGAATATATATATATATATATATATATATATATATATATATATATATATATAAAACTTATTACAACATAACTGTTATATTTTGCAATTATACACATATTACTTGTATGTATTAACGATATCTATGTTGACATCTTTCATTAGTAAGGGGAGAGAGAGAGAGAGAGAGAGAGAGAGAGAGAGAGAGAAAGGGGTCTCACAACCCTCTGTTTAGTTACTAAAGATTTAGTTATGTAACATAAGTCCAATGTTAATATGATAATGAATTTTCTAATGCAGCTCCTAGTTCACTTGATGTAATTTAGTTACTTATAGTGTCAGTGAATTTGCAGAATGTATGCATCTATAAGAGAACATAGGCATTTTCAAAGGAGTTTAAGATTTTTATCAGAACTAATTATTTACCATTTAAAGTATCTAAGTGAAGGATAACAGACTTTCAAGAGAAAATACAACCATTTAACAAGTTCAAAAGGTCAAATGATGTCATCACTGTTGTTTCCTCAAGCTACAGCTTCATAAACTTGTTAAAAAGTATAAAAATAGGCTCATGCAGAACAGAAGTTGTCTCTAGTGAAGAAAAAATCATTTTCAGCAGGAAATTCAGATCTTGAAGCTTTTAGAATTTACAGAAAGCAAAAAAAAAAATAAAATAAAATAAAACGCTCAAACTGCCTTATCAGTGCATGTCATGAATCTCCACAATGACAACAGTCACACAAAGCACCAGTTTCCTCACAAAAGATCGACATCATGAAAAAATTAACCCTTTCATATAAAAACAGCTATTTAAAAGTAACAACAGCTGCCTCAAATCAGAACTCATATTATAACATTTCAATCATTTACAAACCAGTTAACCAGACCAGAGAGAGAAAAGAAGAAAAAAAGGAACCTTATATATATATATATATATATATATATATATATATATATATATATATATATATATATATATATATAATTTATATAAAACATCATTAATGCACTGTATTAATGTTTCTATTTATCTAAACAAATAGTGTAAAACATCTAGTTAGAAACACTAATCAGAAATACCTTGTTACCCCACCACTGACCCACTAGAAAACATGCACTTTGGTATAAAGTCAAAGTATACTATTACTGAAGAATTAGAAGACATATATCATCTGTAGTTATTTAAAAGGGAAAAGTATGTAAAGTAATTATAATGGGGAAATAAGATAAAAGGAACATTAGTAACACAAAAGAATAGGAAGAAAGAAGAGAGAGAGAAAGAGAAAGAATGTCATTTAAATACTCAGTACTATATGTAATTAGAAGAAGTAGATATAGAAAGGAAAAGAAAAAGTTAATAATAAAGGTGATTCACATTACTTTATAGCATAGAGACTTTCCAGAATCAAAAATATTATGATTCATAAAACAAAGCATTTAAAATTACAAGGAATTTATTAATCTGTCCTTTAGTTTCTTAGTTTTGTTTGCTCCTTCCTTCACAGACCATCCATTTTTTGTTGCCTGTCTCTTCAAACTCTGGAATGACCATTCTATTTCTTCTATGTCTGACAATATTTTCTTCTTTTGGATAAATTCTACTGCCTCTTGTAGGGAATCAAAGATCCTCACTCCTTCTGGCAAGGTGATTTTTATTCTTGCAGGAAAAAGAATTTAAGCTTTAATATTGGCTTTTTCAAGGACTTAATTAGAGGAACACACTCCTTTATTCTGGATATGACTGTAGAGATGTAGTCATTGTCAAAATAAATAACTTTTTCACCCATCTTGATAGGGGAATTAGTCCAAGCTGATTTCAGCACTAAGTCCTTGTCTTGTGAGGAAATAAATCTAGCTATTATAGACCTGGGGTTAGATGAACTCAGAGATGAAGCTGGATTTGCCAGAGACCGATGAGCCACCTCAATTCCAAAAGAGAGGGTTTCAGGCATGTTTATTGCTGAAGAAAACCACTTACTGAGGAACTGATTCATGTTAGCACCATCTTCTTTCTCAAGAATTCCATATATTATTATGTTATTCCTCCTTGATCTACTTTCAAGGTCATCCAGTTTCTCAATCAGCCTGGTGTTTTGTTTCAGAAGAAATTCATTGTGATGTTCATTTTCTGTCACTCTAGTATCCAAGTCAGTTACTGTTTCCTATAAGGCAAGAATCTGTTCAGATTTTTTTTTTTACTATTCCATTTTGAAGTTCCAGTTGTTTACTGCATTCTTGTTTGATAATATCCATTTTGTTTTCAAATTTGTCCATTTTTAGTGACAGTTCTTGGATGTTTGTTATTATAAGATGTAGTTCTTTCCTCACTGCACTCGCCTGGTGTGGGTTCTTCATGTTGCTCAAGTTGAGATCTCCAGTAGAAAACATCTTGACAGGAATAATTAAAAAATTCTCCTATGTATTAATTTTTAGAAAATAGTAAAGAGTCTATGTTAATCTAACTTTTAGTATACTTTTAGTTAGATTTTCCTAAAAATTTAAATATATCTCCTGTCAGGATATTAAAATCTAAGCAGTGCTATGGATTTCTGCTGCTAGCAGACTGGCATCGTGGCCACGCCCCCCAATCCTACCTCTTTCTGATGGGAAATTATTGATAGGTATGGACAGAAACATGTATACTTCTGCAGCTTTGATTTTCAGAATTTTGTATAGTCAGAATTATATGTTAAAGTTTTTTTTTTCTGACAAATTGTGAAAGTATGTGGAATGTTTTATCTGCAATTTCTTTTTGTGAGAAAAATATACTTTAAATAATTTAGTTTCTCCTGTTATACAGATCACTACTTATTGTGTACAGAGTGTATGTGTATGACTTTGTTGATACTTTTCCACGGCTATGTTCACTGGTACTGCTTTGAGGAAGTTTACATGGCTGCATTCTCAGAACCTCCAAGATGATGTTAAATATAATTCAGAGTGAAAACCTACCTTCGATAGAGATTTAGTCTTTGGCTTCTCTGATGAAAAGGCTTTTAAAAAGTGTGATGAAGGGGGCAAGCTGATCCATGGAATCTCTAAGATTTTTTAGCCTTCCTTTAGCAGAATTTCTAGATTTTCTATCCCTTCATATAATTTTGGCAAAAAATGAATAAATACTTTCCACAAAGTACAGGTAAACAGAAATATAAGAAGAAATTGCAAGGGCGTTCCAATAAGAAGTCTCAAACCTTCCAAAACTAAGGATGGTTAAACAAATCTGAATGATTATTCAAGAAACATTGTGAACCCTTCCCATCCTGGCACCTTTTTTCTTTCAGAATGCTGAATCTTTATTTTTCTCTTTGGAAACAGCTAGTTTCAGACAAATGGTTCTGAAAATCATCCATCTATCTTACAGATGGCAGTGGGAGGAAATTCCTCATTTTCAAGGAATCGTTAATCATCCTCCAGATCAGAGTCTTTTCTTTCCACTAGTTCCTTGTCACATGTTGTCCCAAAAAATGATATTAACTGTTCCTTCTTCCCACATGGGAAACATGTTTATTCAAGGATCCTCCTATTGCTAAAGAAAACATTATCTTGGAGACCAGTTTTTGATCTTTCTTTCCTAAACGTGTTTATGATAATACCCACATTCAAAATGATGTCACTTCAGAACCTGTTACCTCTTATTCCTCTTTCACGTTTCCTGACAACACTAGACTTAAGAGATACATAACATCACAAACCTGTTCATCCAGACTTTGGACATGTTGTGCATCTGGATAACATTATCAGTTATCTGCCTTACCGTTTGAACTATCCACTGCACCAAGGGTGATCACAAAGTGTGTAGCTCTAGCTAAAGCATATTATAGTCTACAGGGTATCCGCATTTCTCCATATTTGTATGACTTTGCAGGGTCTTTTTCAAAGCGTCAGGAAGCTCTCCCTTGGGTGAAAGACGTTTTACACAAGCTGGAATTCCAAGAGAACATTCAAATGTCTTTCTTGATTTCCTGACTCCTTCACACAGAATTGTACTCCTGGGATGTCAATTAGATGCCTCAATTCAAAGAGCTTTTCTTCCATAGGAAAAAATAGATCTTTATCTTGATCTGGTTTTAATGTTTTCCACTCAGACTTTGGTCACTACAAGCAAATTCGTCTTGACTTCAGGTCTCATGGTATCTATGATGTTCATGATATGCCTGGCAAGACTCCACATGAGAAACATGTAGTGGTATCTGAAATTTCTTTGGTCCCAGCATCAACATCCATTATGTTTTCAAATCCCATTCATGGAGTATGTCAGAAGATAAATCATTTGTTGGAGACTACAGAAATCCTTAAATTCAGGTCTCTCCTTCTCCCACCCTGTTGCAGAGCAGTCAGTTATTGCAGATGTCTTGGACTTTGCTTTGGGAGAAGTGTCAGTTGGCATAAATGTGTATGGTGTGTAGAACATGAAGGACATATGCAAGCACATAAATATCAAGGTGATGCTTGCCCTGATGAAAACACTCAACTATCTGAGTCATCTTTGGTCCCCAGGACCACTTCAAGTTGCTAAAGACAATACCACAGTCATGCAATACATCAGCAAGCAAGGGGGAAACCAGTTCATACCCCCTTTCAGACTGCCCATGTTAGCTTGGGATATAGCTTCACAGAAAATCTTACTCTACAGACATTCTGCATTCTGTCAGAGCAAACCTGTGTGGCAGTCAAGCTGAGCAACATCAAGGAAGATCCTCATGAATAGAAACTAGATCAGGGAATCTTCTAAGATTTGATCCATCTGTGGGAAGTTCCTCAAGTAGATGTCTTTACCTCCTTTCTGATCAACTGGCACAATTATTTTCCAGGACTCCATGCAAGAAGACCTGCAGACAGATGCTTTTTCTTTTCCTTGGACAGGAATTTTCTTACATGTTTTTCCATCCTTTCCACAAAAATCCTGAGTACTTCTGAAGATTCAGAAGGAATCCCCCAAAATCATTGTGTGACTGACTTCTGGCCCAGACAACCATGGTTCTCCATTATTTTGGAAATGGCCACGAGAAATCACCACAAGCATCCAAATAGACTTGTTCTACTCACACAAGATCAGGGATATTTGATACATCCCAGTATCAATCATCTTCAGTTGACTCCCTGGATGATACTTTTAGGTATTTGTGTTGTAAGGATGTGCATTGGGTACTAATAGAGGCAAGAATTCCTGGCACTAGAAAATCATATATTAGAAAATGAAAACGGTTTTCTGTTTGGTGCCAACAACATCTAGCACCCGTTTAGGGCAAGTTGTTCTGTGGTTTTACAATAATTGTTAGAGTTACTATTCTTTTACCTTTCTTATTCCTCTGTCAAGGTTCATTTATCAGCCATTTCAGCATATCTGCCCATGGATACTCCTTTTACAATGCAGTCATATGTCAAAGTGTTCTTGAAAGGGGTTTTGCATCAGAGGCATCTAAGAATACTTGTGGCCCCTCCTTGAAATCTTTGTGTTAGAGAAACTAACACTTGCCCTATTTGAACCAACTAAACTGGCTGACTTCAGGTTCTTAAGATGGAAAACAGCTTTAATGATTGCTGTGACCTCTGCAAGAAGGGTATCTGAGTTGCAAGCTCTTATGGTGAGTCACCTGTGTCTCATTTTGTATAGGGACAGGATTTCATTGAGAACTAATCCATCTTTTATGCTTAAAGTAGTATCTGAATTTACTTTAAGCCAAACTATCTGCCTCTCTGTTTTTTGTGTCTGAAGTTAAAAATAAGGGAGAAAGGATGCCTTAGATATTCACAGACAATTCAGTTAGTATCTTAACAGTGGTGACACAACAGCCCCAGTAGCACACAATAGCCAAACATCACATATCATACCTTCATTTAGTGAAGATGTGAGACTCTCACTTAAATGCAAGTTCTTGGTTTATGAAATACAACACAGTAAGATAAATAGAAGCATTATTCAAAACAGTTCTTGAAATATTTTTAAGAGTTTACTTATTTAGTTTTGATGTGGTACGTGTCAGACTATATACTGCACAAGTGAAATAATTAAGTTAAATTGTCATATCACTTCTCTGTCTCTATGCTGCCATAAAATGGACAGCATAGGTTTGTGTAGTGAAGGCTATTTAAGATCAGTGACAATGGATTAGGGGAATGGTTAGGAGACAGCAAAATGTGCAACAATAGTTTGCAGTTTGATAAAAATGTCATCGTGCATATCAGAAGAAGACTGTTTCACATGCAACAGGCAAAATGCCCAAATTCAGCATAAGCAAACTCTGGCTAGATCCAGAAGGGATATGGCTGAAAAACCTAGAACAAGCTATAGACATTTATCACTAGAAAATGTTTGCTGTCACTGCTTGTAATAACAGCTCAAAAAAGAAAAAAAAATCTGTTGTTTTGTAATTTGTCATACAAATCTTTCAACACAGCTTTGTCTCTGTCCCCAGTCCCCAAAGAGGGATTAGAAAAATGTTCAACTTCAGATGTTAGCTGACCCTGCATTGCAGAATAAATCATTGACTTGACAAACTGAATCTTGGACACAAGCTGAAATACAAAAGCTGTCACTGTTATGAGTTGTGTTAGAAAGGATGTGCTGAAAATACAGGCCAGAAATATTAGCCATGAAGAATATATAACTCACTGCAATTTTAAAATGAAGAAAACCTTCAAACTCTGCAGCTTGTATTAGCAGTAATTGAAGTTTGCATTTAATCCAGCTGTTTGTATCTGCCTTGTATATGAATGCAGATTATGTTTTCTGTTTCTGTCCCAGAACATACATTTGTATAATTATTCAATTCATGATATCTGCAGTGTTATTATTTGTCATGGTCTGAATAACAACTTTCATTTATAGAAATACAATAAAATAGCACCTTATTATGAATGAGGCATTCAATATTAAAACATGACAAGGTCATAATTTTTGGCGAATTAAGTGCAGATGCCTAATATGACTACCCTCCAGTATTCCATTGTTAGACTTACAGAATGTCTCTCATGGGATCTCACCTCACCAAGAATGGCAGAAAAAATATGATATTATATTTAAGGATATTTTCACTCAATGTACTATGAGTCACCTTTCAGAAGAACTTGTACTGTTTACACTGTCATTTGTGAAGAGATATCCTAAAGAACACAATATGTGGGTTTTTGTATCCTAAGATATATTTTCGCACCATCCAAATTCAGCTAAGATTCTCTACATATTTTAATTTTACTCTGTTGAAGAAATGTATAGCTATGTTCTTTCCTACCTCCCTCCTGCACATTCCTATATTGTTTCCCCTTTGTTCTTCCCCATGCTTGCTCCCCCATTTCATCACTTTCCTATCTACCCCATTTTAGCACCTATAATCTTGTAAAAAAATAAAATCTCACACATCAAGCATAAGTAACAAAAAAAAAAAAAAAACAATGGAGCCCTTCACTTTTTGGTCTCTGTGTTTGTGTGGAGTTTGTCAAGCAATGGTGAACAGCTCTTCAGTGGTGCAGTTACCTCTGTATAATGTGCTTAAACATGCTACACTACATTAACACACATTAACAAACAGTGAATGTAGAACAAAGAATAAGTTCATTGCATTATCACTACTTATTTACACATATTACATACACCTGGATTCAAACCCTATATCATCTGGGTTCTAAAAGAACTGCGCCAATGTATTTACATCTTCATAGGTAGGTACTAGCCTATTGGCCCAAGGGCCTATATAAGCCTAGCCAAAAAGGTACCCTGGCTTTCGCCGCCCAAAAAAATAATTTTCTTGTGCCCCTGTCAAGCAGAGCCACAGAGGTGCTCCCCGGGGTGAATTTCCTATTTCCCATCCAATCATCAAGATTTTTCTGGAAGAGTGCTAATGAGGAGCTTCGTTTGATATAGATAGGTAGTTTTTTCCAGAGTATGGGAAGTCTGTGGGACAGGAATCTATCCCTCCAGCATGCTCTGTTTATTGTGGTGACAAGGTTTAGGTCCCTAAAGTATGTAGCTCGGAGGGATTGGGATTTCTTTATGTGGAGCATGTCCAACAGCTCTGGGTCTGACATAGCTTTGCATGTTAGGTAGAGATCGCCTCTGAGTTGGTTATATGCAATGGCGTAAACCTGGAGTTTTTTGAGACAGTCTGCATAGGGCATCTGTTTGAGGCCAGTAATCCTCTTTGTGAGGTAATTCTGTGGCCTTTCCAGTTGTTGTAAATGTCTTGTGAGGTACATACCAAAAGGGGCATTGTACTCTATAATGGGTCTAATGAGTGAAGAGTAGAGGGGGACAATGACCTCTTTTTTCCTGGATGAAAAACCTTTTGTGATGAGGTGTGCCACGTAGAAGGATTTCCTGACTACTGTGGTGATGTGATTATCAAAGGAGAGACTACTGACCACCTGTGTCCCAAGGTCTCTTATCACACTTTCGGTGTTAAGTAGACTACCACCTATATGGTAGCTCATGGGTACAGAGTTTATACCAAAGGGGATGACAATGCAAGTTTTGGCACTGAGCTTGAGGCCATGGCTTTGACACCAGGTATCTGTCTCAATGAGGCCCTTTTGTAGGATGTGCACATCGTTAGGAGTTTCGATTATGGCTGCTAGTTTGCAGACATCTGTGAACTTCGTTAGCCAAAAACCTTCTGTGTTAGCCTATACTTCAGTAAAATAGATACCAAACAGGAAAGGACCCAGGTCTGAACCCTGTGGTACTCCACTTGTCACTGGTCTGAAGTCGGATTTGGAGTCTTCTACTTTTACAGTGTGGTTTCTGTCAGTGAGCCAGTTGGCAACCCATCTTGTGACATAGGGATTTATACCTAGTTTAGTGAGTTTATCTATAATTCCAGAGTGGGGATGGTGTCAAAAGCCTTGACGAGATCTAGATAGGCTGTGTGAACCACCTTACCTTTATCCACGGCTTTGGTGACTGCTTCAAAGAATTCTATCAGGTTATATAGTCTGCCTTTTACAAACCTGAACTGGGTGGGGTCCAGAGTTTGGAGATTACCAGTGTCTTGGTTTATAAGTTCCATGATGATACATCCCGTGGCCTTGCAGACCAGGCTCGTTAGGCTAATGGGGGCTGTAGTTACCAGGGTCTGTGGTGGCTCCCCCTTTGTGGAGTGGGATAACCATCGCTGTGAGGCATTCAGTGGGCACAAAGCTTGAGGTGAGGCTATGATTGAACATGGTGCTTAGGTGTGGTGCCAGTTCATTCTGTAGTTCATGTAGAACGCAGCCTGGGATGTTGTCAGGTCCCATGGATGCTGTGTTCTTGGCTTTGGAGAGTGTGGTTTTTACCTGTGCAGCTATGATTACATGATTACAGGAACTTTGCATTCTTCCAGGATAGAGATGGGGCCTTTGGAGGGTCAGAGGGGCTAAAGTTAGCACTGGACCTATCTGGCAGGATGTTGGCAATATCAATTGGTTCTGTATATTTAGTGTCATTGTGCTGTAACTCAGAGCAGATCTGAGTGTTGCCATTGAGATTCTCGACATAGCTATAAAATGCTTTGTGGTTGTCTTTAGATTCAGTGGTGATTTTGTTTTTGTAACTAGGTTTGGAGGATTTTATGAAGGATCTCAGCTTCTTACTGAGGCTGACCAGGGAGTTCCGCCAGTCATGGGATTTAACTCTTTTTTGCAACAGTTTCTTTCTTCTGTTAAAGAGTTTGTTTATGGTAGGGGACCACCAGATTGGCTTCCTTTTTTTGGAGGATAGCATCTTGGTTCTGTTAGGGATTGCATGATCTATGCACTCGTGTAAGTGCTTATAAAGTACATTTGTGTAGGATTCAGCAGTCGTACCTCTATTGTCCATCTGAATGGATGTTGTGAACTTTGCCATTTCTGTATTGA